>NC_140558.1:6137396-6144896 GCF_057381845.1 Rhamphochromis longiceps
CTTCCCATTGGGGACTTGGAATGTTTAATGTCCCCTTTGGGGTCTTCAGCGATACACAGATAAAAAAAACTATTTTATGCCACTTTTGGGGACCTTACTTCCATTTGGGGTCTTCGGCGACACACACATACACAAACTATTTTATGCCACTTTTGGGGACCTTACTTCCATTCGGGGTCTTCAGCAATACACACATACACAAGTTATTTTATGTCAGTTTTGGGGACCATACTTCCCTTAAAGGCAATTCCTTCAAAGTACAATGTAATGTTAACTACCCAATCTAACAATAATCTAAACAATAATTAAGGTCTCTATTTATCTTGAAGAAATCAAAACTATGTCCAATGTCTCGGCCACAGAACAATTTAAATTTTTGACTGCATTTATTACTACTGTGTTGTTTTGGGAGTTTATATGCACATCATTAATGCAGAGAAACTTGGATAAAAAAAAATCATCTGTACTATTGAGTGTTTGTTACCAGCAAATTGTAAGGCAAGAACTTTGCTTCCAAATATGTTCACTGGGAAGAAGTCCCTGGTCCCCTGTCTTCATCTTGATCCGTTTTCTTGTTCTATTGTGTTTTTGTTGGCTCCATACCTGACAGAAGAGACTCAATCTCATTGCTTGAGGAATCTGGATTTTGCAGATCAATTTTTTTTTACATTTCAGGCATTTCTCATGATGCTGCTTCAGCTTGGTTAGTCTTGAGTAGATAAACATCAGTTAAATAGGCAAACATTAGACAGTTAAACTAGTTTTTATATTCTATTTAAACTAAAAGAAATTTCTAATTTCACCTATGAATTGTTAACACAGATAATTTGAACACAATTACCAAGAGTTCATTTGATTTTCAGAAACTATCCAAACCTATCATAAAAGATTTAATTTAATTATTAATAAACACAATACTTTAACCTACATTAGAAGCAATCAAAATATCCTTTACATCAGGGCACCAATAAGTACAGTATTAAAGATCTGTGAGTGATAAGACAAGCTGTACGATTTTAGAATGGATATCTTAATTTTAGTTTTCACTGATGTTACGAGTAGATTTAACATGAATAACAAATAGACAAGCGACAATTAAAAACTGCCAAAGAAGATGACTCTTATGACTTCCGGGGACATTTCTAACAAAAATGCACTGCGTTAACCTGAATGAGGACAATCAAAAGGATATACATAAATGAAATTGAATTGATATAGTACCAGAGTACAGTGATCATTAACTGATCGTCATTAACGATCAGTGACCATTAACGGTTTTGTCACTGATCTCAAGGGTAGATTAATACTAAATACAGAAATATACCTCCATTTAAAAATTGCAAAAACATATGCAACAATAGTTATTGGTATACCTGACTCTTATGACTTTTGGGGACGTTTCTAACACAAAAACACTCCGCTTTAACGTAAATGGGGAGATTCAATGGGAAACTTTCCTTAGGAAACTGGTTAATACAATAAACTCTGATTATTAAACATCTGCATATGTTAAGGTATGTGTAACTACTTTTCGGATGGATTTCTTTATCTTAGTCCTCATTCTGATTGGTATTTGTTCCATATTTTCAAATCTTAGACATAATGAAGGATTTTACAACAATAACCCTTACTTGAGTGAGGAGATCACTGATAAATTGTTTGTTGACTTTATAGGTAGATTTATACAGAAAAAAGGAACATGATAACATCTTTTAAAAAATCCCAAAGCATATCCAACTATAGTCATCAGAATGCCATATACTTATGACTTTTGGGGACGTTTCTAACACAAATACACTCCGCTTTAACCTAAATGGGGACATTCAATGAGAAACTTTCCTTAGGGAACTGGTAAATACAACGAACTCATTACACATACCTCACCATATGCATATGTTTCATAATGAAAACATAACCCTTGCTTGACTGTGGGGATCATTGATAAATTGTTTACAGACTTCATGGATAGATTTATACTGCAAAAGGGACATGATACTATTTTTAAAAAAATTACAAAGCATATCCAACTATAGTCATTAGTATGCCATATGCTTATGACTTTTGGGGACGTTTTTAACACAAATGATTTGGGGGATGGATTGCTTTAGCTTAGTCCTCATTCTGATTGGTATTTGTTCCATATTTTCAAATCTTAGACATAATGAAGGATTTTACAACATAACTCTTGAGTGTGGTGATCACTGATAAATTGTTCTCGAACTTCATGTATTGAGTTATACTGAAAAAGGGACATGACACTATTTGTAAAAAACAATACAAAAACATATCTGACTATAGTCATAGGTATGCCGTACAGTATACTTATGACTTTTGGGGATGTTTCTAACACAAATACACTCCTCTTTAACCTAAATGGGGACATTCAGTGGACAACTTTCCTTAGGGAACTGGTAAATACAATGAACTCTGATCATTAAACACATGCATATGTTAAGGTATGTGTAACTACTTTTCGGATTGATTTCTTTATCTTAGTCCTCATTCTGATTGGTATTTGTTCTGTATTTTTAAATCTTAGACATAATGAAGGGGTTGTTCTTTTTTTTAACATAACCCTTGCTTGAGTGTGGGGATCATTGATAAATTGTTTACAGACTTCATGGATAGATTTATACTGAAAAAGGGACATGATACTATTTTTAGAAAAAAAATCCCGAAACATATCCAACTATAGTCATTAGTATGCCATATGCTTATGACTTTTGGGGACGTTTCTAACACAAATACACTCCGCTTTAACCTAAATGGGGACATTCAATGGGAAACTTTCCTTAGGGAACTGGTTAATACAATGAACTCTGATTATTAAACATCTGCATATATTAAGATATGTGTAATGATTTGGGGGATGGATTGCTTTATCTTAGTCCTCATTCTGATTGGTATTTGTTCCATATTTTCAAATCTTAGACATAATGAAGGATTTTACAAATATAACCCTTACTTGAGTGAGGAGATCACTGATAAATTGTTTGTTGACTTTATAGGTAGATTTATACAGAAAAAAGGAACATGATAACATCTTTTAAAAAAATCCCAAAGCATATCCAACTATAGTCATTAGAATGCCATAAACTTCTGACTTTTGGGGACGTTTCTAACACAAATACACTCCGCTTTAACCTAAATGGGGACATTCAATGAGAAACTTTCCTTAGGGAACTGGTAAATACAACGAACTCATTACACATACCTCAACATATGCATATGTTTCATAATGAAACATATGCATATGTTGAGGTATGTGTAATGATTTGGGGGATGGATTACTTTATCTTAATCCTCCTTCTGATTGGTATTTGTTCCATATTTTCATATCTTTGACATAATGAAGGATTTTACAACATAACTCTTGAGTGTGGTGATCACTGATAAATTGTTCTCGAACTTCATGTATGGAGTTATACTGAAAAAGGGACATGACACTATTTTTAAAAAACAATACAAAAACATATCTGACTATAGTCATAGGTATGCCGTACAGTATACTTATGACTTTTGGGGATGTTTCTAACACAAATACACTCCTCTTTAACCTAAATGGGGACATTCAGTGGGAAACTTTCCTTAGGGAACTGGTAAATACAATGAACTCTGATCATTAAACACATGCATATGTTAAGGTATGTGTAATGATTTGGGGGATGGATTGCTTTATCTTAGTCCTCATTCTGATTGGTATTTGTTCCATATTTTCAAATCTTAGACATAATGAAGGATTTTACAACAATAACCCTTACTTGAGTGAGGAGATCACTGATAAATTGTTTGTTGACTTTATAGGTAGATTTATACAGAAAAAAGGAACATGATAACATCTTTTAAAAAATCCCAAAGCATATCCAACTATAGTCATCAGAATGCCATATACTTATGACTTTTGGGGACGTTTCTAACACAAATACACTCCGCTTTAACCTAAATGGGGACATTCAATGAGAAACTTTCCTTAGGGAACTGGTAAATACAACGAACTCATTACACATACCTCAACATATGCATATGTTTCATAATGAAAACATAACCCTTGCTTGACTGTGGGGATCATTGATAAATTGTTTACAGACTTCATGGATAGATTTATACTGCAAAAGGGACATGATACTATTTTTAAAAAAATTACAAAGCATATCCAACTATAGTCATTAGTATGCCATATGCTTATGACTTTTGGGGACGTTTTTAACACAAATGATTTGGGGGATGGATTGCTTTATCTTAGTCCTCATTCTGATTGGTATTTGTTCCATATTTTCAAATCTTAGACATAATGAAGGATTTTACAACATAACTCTTGAGTGTGGTGATCACTGATAAATTGTTCTCGAACTTCATCTATTGAGTTATACTGAAAAAGGGACATGACACTATTTGTAAAAAACAATACAAAAACATATCTGACTATAGTCATAGGTATGCCGTACAGTATACTTATGACTTTTGGGGATGTTTCTAACACAAATACACTCCTCTTTAACCTAAATGGGGACATTCAGTGGGAAACTTTCCTTAGGGAACTGGTAAATACAATGAACTCTGATCATTAAACACATGCATATGTTAAGGTATGTGTAACTACTTTTCGGATTGATTTCTTTATCTTAGTCCTCATTCTGATTGGTATTTGTTCTGTATTTTTAAATCTTAGACAATATGAAGGGGTTGTTCTTTCTTTTAACATAACCCTTGCTTGAGTGTGGGGATCATTGATAAATTGTTTACAGACTTCATGGATAGATTTATACTGAAAAAGGGAACATGATACTATTTTTAGAAAAAAAATCCTGCAACATATCCAACTATAGTCATTAGTATGCCATATGCTTATGACTTTTGGGGACGTTTCTAACACAAATACACTCCTCTTTAACCTAAATGGGGACATTCAATGGGAAACTTTCCTTAGGGAACTGGTTAATACAATGAACTCGGATTATTAAACATCTGCATATATTAAGATATGTGTAATGATTTGGGGGATGGATTGCTTTATCTTAGTCCTCATTCTGATTGGTAACTGTTCCATATTTTCATATCTTTGACATAATGAAGGATTTTACAACATAACTCTTGAGTGTGGTGATCACTGATAAATTGTTCTCGAACTTCATGTATTGAGTTATACTGAAAAAGGGACATGACACTATTTGTAAAAAACAATACAAAAACATATCTGACTATAGTCATAGGTATGCCGTACAGTATACTTATGACTTTTGGGGATATTTCTAACAAATACACTCCTCTTTAACCTAAATGGGGACATTCAGTGGGAAACTTTCCTTAGGGAACTGGTAAATACAATGAACTCTGATCATTAAACACATGCATATGTTAAGGTATGTGTAACTACTTTTCAGATTGATTTCTTTATCTTAGTCCTCATTCTGATTGGTATTTGTTCTGTATTTTTAAATCTTAGACATAATGAAGGGGTTGTTCTTTTTTTTAACATAACCCTTGCTTGAGTGTGGGGATCATTGATAAATTGTTTACAGACTTCATGGATAGATTTATACTGAAAAAGGGACATGATACTATTTTTAGAAAAAAAAAACCGCAACATATCCAACTATAGTCTATGCCATATGCTTATGACTTTTGGGGACGTTTCTAACACAAATACACTCCGCTTTAACCTAAATGGGGACATTCAATGGGAAACTTTCGTTAGGGAACTGGTTAATACAATGAACTCTGATTATTAAACATCTGCATATATTAAGATATGTGTAATGATTTGGGGGATGGATTGCTTTATCTTAGTCCTCATTCTGATTGGTATTTGTTCCATATTTTCAAATCTTAGACATAATGAAGGATTTTACAACAATAACCCTTACTTGAGTGAGGAGATCACTGATAAATTGTTTGTTGACTTTATAGGTAGATTTATACAGAAAAAAGGAACATGATAACATCTTTTAAAAAATCCCAAAGCATATCCAACTATAGTCATCAGAATGCCATATACTTATGACTTTTGGGGACGTTTCTAACACAAATACACTCCGCTTTAACCTAAATGGGGACATTCAATGAGAAACTTTCCTTAGGGAACTGGTAAATACAACGAACTCATTACACATACCTCACCATATGCATATGTTTCATAATGAAAACATAACCCTTGCTTGACTGTGGGGATCATTGATAAATTGTTTACAGACTTCATGGATAGATTTATACTGCAAAAGGGACATGATACTATTTTTAAAAAAATTACAAAGCATATCCAACTATAGTCATTAGTATGCCATATGCTTATGACTTTTGGGGACGTTTTTAACACAAATGATTTGGGGGATGGATTGCTTTATCTTAGTCCTCATTCTGATTGGTATTTGTTCCATATTTTCAAATCTTAGACATAATGAAGGATTTTACAACATAACTCTTGAGTGTGGTGATCACTGATAAATTGTTCTCGAACTTCATGTATTGAGTTATACTGAAAAAGGGACATGACACTATTTGTAAAAAACAATACAAAAACATATCTGACTATAGTCATAGGTATGCCGTACAGTATACTTATGACTTTTGGGGATATTTCTAACAAATACACTCCTCTTTAACCTAAATGGGGACATTCAGTGGGAAACTTTCCTTAGGGAACTGGTAAATACAATGAACTCTGATCATTAAACACATGCATATGTTAAGGTATGTGTAACTACTTTTCGGATTGATTTCTTTATCTTAGTCCTCATTCTGATTGGTATTTGTTCCATATTTTCAAATCTTAGACATAATGAAGGATTTTACAAATATAACCCTTACTTGAGTGAGGAGATCACTGATAAATTGTTTGTTGACTTTATAGGTAGATTTATACAGAAAAAAGGAACATGATAACATCTTTTAAAAAAATCCCAAAGCATATCCAACTATAGTCATTAGAATGCCATAAACTTCTGACTTTTGGGGACGTTTCTAACACAAATACACTCCGCTTTAACCTAAATGGGGACATTCAATGAGAAACTTTCCTTAGGGAACTGGTAAATACAACGAACTCATTACACATACCTCAACATATGCATATGTTTCATAATGAAACATATGCATATGTTGAGGTATGTGTAATGATTTGGGGGATGGATTACTTTATCTTAATCCTCCTTCTGATTGGTATTTGTTCCATATTTTCATATCTTTGACATAATGAAGGATTTTACAACATAACTCTTGAGTGTGGTGATCACTGATAAATTGTTCTCGAACTTCATGTATGGAGTTATACTGAAAAAGGGACATGACACTATTTTTAAAAAACAATACAAAAACATATCCGACTATAGTCATAGGTATGCCATATGCTTATGACTTTTGGGGACGTTTCTAACACAAATACACTCCGCTTTAACCTAAATGGGGACATTCAATGGGAAACTTTCGTTAGGGAACTGGTTAATACAATGAACTCTGATTATTAAACATCTGCATATATTAAGATATGTGTAATGATTTGGGGGA
>NC_140558.1:6152396-6344896 GCF_057381845.1 Rhamphochromis longiceps
TTCTTGAAGGCAGTGCAGGGGTATTTAATCAAATCAGCAGTGAAGGGTGATGCTTCAACGCTAATGTCATCTGTGTGGACTGGGGAGATGGAGCCACAGAGAGAAACTCAATTCATGTTCAGCAGCTGCAGCTCATTCTGATGCACCGACTGCACCCATAAAATGCAGGTTGTTGTTAGTTTTAAGTGGTTAGCTTGCCGTATCATTTATCAGTGGGCAGTATATTGCCGTGCTGTGTAGTCAAATGAAATGTCACACAATATGTGGTGCTGAAAATGCCCTCATGCAAAATGAACCACCGTATCAAAAGCTTTAAAAATGTTTTCAGTAATGGACTATGGAGCCTGACATAACAGTCATTAACAAGGAACTGTGAATAAATATCACTCTCCAGTCCCTCAAAAGCTACCATTAAAGTGGCCATGAGCAAAGCCCTTAACCCCCAACTGATTCAGAGGATATGCACAGGGGTCCGTTGCAAATGTATAACTGTACATATGCAAATCAGGGTATTACTGAAAGAGCGAGTGTGCTCAGTCAGCTTTCCATGGAGAAATAAGTGTCTGTTATTCATTTAAATCAACCTCAAAATGTCACCACTATTCTCACTTACTCACACGCATCTTTTAAACAGTCCAGATGGACGCTGACATATGTGACGTAGCCTTTAAACCTTGTTAAAACTCAGATGATTATATTGGACTTAAGGATTCAAATCCCACTCCCATCCTCCCAAAATGGGAAATATTTTACTATCTAATACCACTGGACTAAAGGGGTTTGTTCTGGTAATGATTAACATAAAAAGACTCGGTAGTCTTAATTCAAATAAAATATTACAAAAAAGGAAAACAATTTAAGGGTACACAGTGAAGCCATCATAGCAACGTGTCCATGTCCTTGAAGCTCAGCACAACCTCGGGTTAACAGCTATTCAGTTGTTCAATCAGCTATTAATTAAGAAAACTGGACTGTATACAAAATACAAACTAACCCTTAAACCCTTCAACTGTAGCTTTATGCAGCAACAGTGACACTACAAGGACATTTCTTGCAGACACTAAATGGCCAACTGACAGACATGCTCATTATCCGTACTGCAACATACAAACACACACAGAGAAGCTGCGTCGCCTCGCTGCAGTGTCACTCTGCCATTTTCCATCTTTTTCTGAAAAGTGCTTAAGCATCGCTGTCTAACTGTACAAGATATCATTCAGCTAAACAGCAAAACTATAGCTACTGTTTTATCTCTTGTTAGCAAAGACATTTTATTCGCTCCAATTGAGTGACTATGAAGACAGAACATTTCACTTACCCTTGGGTCTTGGAGTGAGGCAGGCATCACACGCTGTTGCTGCTGGCTGGTTGATGAGTGTGCAGAGCTGACAGGCCCAGTCCTCTTCCTCTTTCTTAGCCACATTATCACTGGTTCTGTTGCAGGCCCAACCAATCAGGCTGTTTCGGACTGGAAGCTTACTAAATAAACAAAGCAGGGCAACGGTGATGATTATAATGTACTTCTGCTGCTGCGAATTTTATTGTGCAAAAATGTGGCGTTTCCACAGACATACATTTACTACATTACTAAATGTGAGTCACATTTGTATTATTAATGTTACTGTTCCACATGTTGAGAATAATTGGAATTATTAGCTCTCTAAAGTGGTTAAAAATTAAAAGTAAATATATTGTGTTGTATATAGTTTAGAATAGGGGTGGGATAGATGCAGCATAGCATTGCCATATATTGTATAACTGAAAAAAAACATTAACACTGGACACACTTAGTTTGACAAAGCTACCTCCTAATTCAGAGCAAAATAATGGACCAGTCGCACCAATAAAAACAGGAAAATAACCTCCTTGTATCTACAAAAAAATGTAAAAAAACAAAAACAAACCTGTCACAGTCTGACTTGGACTGACTGCAATCACTCTTAGACAGATTGGTGAAGATATTACTGTTTAAGCTATTATTCAGTTAAAAACAGCAGGGTTGTTGAATGCAAATGTAATGGTTAAATGTAAATTTCTGTTAAATGGGAATTTCTTTTATGTAGACAGCAACAGTTGCTTGATGTTTAATTTTCAATGATTTGTCCTTGTTAATTGCTATATTATCAGAAATACGTAAATGCCAAGTTAACCCCAAAACAGATACTGACAGTTTAACTTTGGGGACACAATTAGCAGTTAAAAAATTCATTGCAACATTCATTATATTCCAAAATGTTAAGAATAGCAATTATACTGTATCAGCATTGTGATAATATCCTACTGTTCTGTTAGTTTCTATTTTATAGTCTATATACGTTGTGCTTGTGGTGGTGGTCAGAGGGCCCGGTGGCGCCTGTGTCCGGCAGCCTCGCCTTTGTCAGTGCGCCCCAGGGCAACTGTGGCTACAATGTAGCTTGCTATCGCCAGTGTGTGAATGTGTGTGTGAATGGGTGGATGACTGAATGTAGTGTAAAGCGCTTTGGGGTCCTATGGACTAGAAAAGCGCTATACAAATGCAGGCCATTTACCATTTACCATTTGCTTATGACATTTATTAGATCACCACCCAGTGTAAGATTTATGCTACAGCTACTTTAAATTAGCAGTATTGGTAATCCCCCCCTTTTTTTAATGCTTCTGTAATGGTTAGGCCATGTATGTGCAACATTTTTAATGAAAAGAAATTTTTATTTCAAATAAAAAAATTTTATTATCCATGAATTGTCAAATTTACTGTTTTACTAAAAAGTGGGGGAAAATTATTATAGTTTAGATTACAATTATTTAATTGCATCCCTGAACAGAAAAAATAGTTTTAATGGTTGAATGTTATTCTTGATTAATTTCTGACTTCTCAGAGATTTTGACATGATCGATTTCTTAAATGTGGGTTATTATGAAGGGTTTATTAATACATTTGTTAAGCACTGTACATTATGAAGTTAAATGTGAAATGAGTATGAAGATGAGTTCTTCATGAGTTTCAGAAAGGTTTTAGACTGGGTAGCTCATTTAATTTAATAAAGAAAAGATTTTTGGATCAAATGATAGCCATTATGTGTTATCACAATGGCTCATGGGGGAACGTTTTTTTTAGTTTGTTTTTTTAAAGCAGAAAGTCACCTTCAGTCATTATAAGATTTAAGGTGGAATTCAGAATCAGCCCATTTTGTTTCCTTATTGTCCTGTATCCTGGAGACTCTAGCATCTTTTGTTTAATGACATAATGAACATTATTGAGACAATAACAATCTAAAATGGTTGCTTGAAAGAGCGATTTCAATTAGCTTCTTATTTAAGAAATAATGGGAGGTCAAAAGAGACCCCTGTATCAGTCATGAGTGGGAGATAATGATGTTAATGATGATGATAATGATATACTTATGTACCTAGTTTCCTGGTTTTTGTTTGACTTTTTTGAAAAGGTTCTTGGATAAATATGTGACAGTCTTTTTTTCCCCTTTAACTTTGTGAGATGGAAATGACTAACACTTGATATGAAGGTGCATTATGATTTCATGTATAATTGGCCATAAAATGCCAGCGTAGCTATATTATACTTTCAAAAGTAAGTGTCACTTTATTTAGATATATGTAACTTTTCAGCAGTAAAATAATTCCTAAATTATCATATTTTTTGGGATTGTCTGCACAAATAAACACGATTCTGATCAATTCTGTTCAGAAATGTAGTCACCCAATTACAACAGCAGTTGTAATATATTAAGATATAAACCATGTAGACACCTATGAAACTTTTACCTAGGCAAATAATTACAGTTCAAGCAGAGGAGAAAACAGGCAAGAATGAAATGTGTTTTATATAATTGCTCCAAGCGTACATGATAGTGCTCTGACATGAAGCTAGACTATGTTTGACAAGAGGGTAAATCTGCAGCGCCAACAGTCATGGAGGAGCAAAGTAGCGGCGGCTTTCAGGAAACTTCTCACAGATTGCTTCATCAGCTGTGTAATGCGTTGTAAGGGCTTTAGACTCTAACCCCTCGCAAAGCTTTGCTCAAACACAGCCCAGGAGGTGTTGAGCCTGTGCCCTGTCTGGCAAACACAGCCTTATATGCGCATTAATTTCCCTCATAACACTTCCCACTCCCTGCCAAGCCCATCTGCCTGCAAAGATGGCCTCTCTAAATTTGAACATATTATCTAAAGAGCTTTGGAACTTTATGAAAAGACTGAAAAATGACACCTAGCTTTACTATGTTGGTTTCTTTACTGCCCATATATGTTTAATAAGTTAGTGTGTTAGCATTTTAAATACAAAAGGTACATATTTTGTAACAGAAGAGGAATTGTCGCTTTATTCTATCACTGGAATATTTCCACTCATAGTTCTTAGACTCCCAAGTTCCAAACCTTTTTCATCCGATGCACCACCAAAAACCTATCCAACGGACTCAAGTATCCCATTCATCAAAACCACCTGTAGTCGAATGTGTTTAAACAGCCATTTATCTGTGAACTTTTTATGTAGTTCAGTATATTTCACTGTTTGCTTATTATTCCATTCATTAGTCCAGCGCTTTTTGTTGTAAATCTATTCAGCGGCTATTTAGTGTTTAGTGGCCACACCATGTTTTTCGATCGTTATTCCAAAAGGCGATGAGGATGCTCTTTCGAAAGACAGATAGTCCTACATTTTCAAACATAATATAACCAACATTTATACAAAAGATTTTTATTGATTTCTTTTTCCCAGTATGTCCTAAAATTAGGTTTTCCCAGAGAATTCTATAAGACTAGAAGTCTTTTTGCAGGAGTGGGCAAGAAAAACTGGGACTGTTGTGGTGAGCCTCACAGAACAGAGAATAGAATTAAGTTCATCTTATATGTAAGTAAAGATGATGGAAATGTGCAGCTTAATGAAGGTAGTATGCTGTGCAGAGCTGTAGTAACTACAGAGGGATAAAGTTGACAGGCCATTCTACAAAGATATGAAAATAAGTTGTTCAAGCTAGGTTAGTAAAAGGTGATAATCAATGAGCAGCAGTAAGGCTTCATGCTAAGAAAGACAACAACAGGTGTAATGTTTGCTTTGAGAGTGTTGATGCCATTGAAGTGAAGAGAAGGTCAGAGTTGCACGATGTCTTTGTGGAATTAAAGCATTCCATAGGGTGTCAAGAGAGGGACTGTGGTAGTGCAGGGAGGTAGTCGGGAGTAGCAGATAAGCATCTGAGGGTGGTGACAAACATGTATGAGGGCAGATAGACAGTTGTGTGGTGTGCCGTGGGAGTGACAGATGGGCTTAAGGTGGGGGTGGGAATACATCAGGGATCATCTCCAAGTCCCTTCTTGTTTGTAATAGTGATGGAAAGGTTGACATATGAGGCTAGGCAGGAGTCTCTGTGGACTATGATGTTCGTAGATGACATTGTGATCTGTAGCGAGAGTAAAAAGCAGGTGGAAAAGAACCTGCAGAGGTGGAGGTATGCTCTAGAGAGAAGAGAAATGAATGTCATTTGAAGCAAGACAGGATGCATGTGTAATGAGATGAAATTGTGAAGGTGAATGAGTTTAAATATATGAGGTCAACCGTGCAAAACAATGGAGGTGAAGAAGAGAGTGCAGGTGGATGCAGATGAGTTTTAGTGGCAAATCAGTGATGTGTAACAGAATTTAAAAAGCTATGCTTTGCTATTATGTCTGATTTGGAGAGAGGTGGTAACAAAAACACATCCCAATGAAGATCTTCACTGGGGATGACCAGACTGGACAGTAGGGCTGTTTGATATAACGATATATATCGGATGACGATATAAAAACGTCTATCGTTTCATTTTACACTATCGTTTGTTTCGTGGTGTCGCAAAATAAACTGTTTACAGCAATATTTTTTCATCATTTTGATGGTCACTGAAGTGGCTATATTAATTTCTTAAAGTTCTCTCTTTCTCTTATATTTTATATAACCACACTACGAACGGACAAGCACCTGTTTTTATGCGTTGTCGTTAGCAACAACAACGGTAACAGCATCGCGTGTCTGCTTGTTTATGTTCCACATAAACCTTTCACAATAAAGCTCAAGATCCTGTTGAGACTTTCCAAAATAAACTGAATCACGTGAAAGAGCAGATTATTTACGGATGAGAATTAACAAAGAGCCGCCAGGTGCTAAAAAATAAACCTTAGACTCAAACGTTAGAACAGGCTTTTCCCCGCAGCACGCCGTGTAATAAATACTCACAAAGAAAACGGCGGCTGTTACAACTTATGTCTAAAAATGTATCGTTTCATGCATCTGTTAAAACACTCGACTCCAGCTACATGACGCCCAGCTGGAAACACTTCCCGCAAGACGAGCTGCCCGAGATTCACAGAATTTACAGAAAATGTTACATTTTTGTGATTTATATCGTTATCGGACGATAGAATTCATATATCGGGATATGAGATTTTGGTCATATCGCACAGCCCGACTGGACAGGTTTAGAAAAAGCTCAGGTTGAGTGTACTGGTGACCAAACCAGAAAGGCAAGGCTGAGATGGTTTGAACATGTGTAAAGGAGGGACAGTGAAAATATTTGTTAAAGGATATTGAATATGGAGCTGCCAGACAGGATGGAAACAGGAAGACAACTTATAAGATTCAGGGATGTAGTGAAGGAAGACATAAAGAGGTTTGGGGTGACAGAGGAGGATGCTAGGGACAGGGTAAGATGGAGGCAGATAATCCACTGTGGTGATCCCTTGTGTAAATGGGTACTAATCCCTGTATGGATATCACTGATAAGAAGGATGCACTGCATTGTTGAGAAAAAACAAGGTACATTTTTAATCTCCATCTTAGTTAAAACATAATTGGTGGCGGATATTTTTACAGCCTTCAAAGGAGCAGCCTGTAGAAGAATAATACCTGCTCAGTCATAAAGGTCTACAAGGGTTTGTACCTTATGTTCACTCTGCTGGGATCTCCTTCTTGACAATGCTCGCAGAAGTAAGTCATCCTTCCGTTATCTCCAAGCCGACAGACTGTGATGACATGAAAACACTGGCCGCACTGGGAACGCTTGTAGACTTTGTAATGTTTGTAGAGGGGAGAGCCAGATTTGCGACACTGACAGAGATGAGGAGGGCACACAAGAAGAAATAAAAGTATGAGGATAAAGAAAACAGAAAAAGATTACCCTTCCTCACTTCTCTGTTATGTATAGAAAGCAATATTTGTTTTTTCTGTTCTCTAGGTAGTGGGGCTTTGGCTTTTGCTCTCCTTTCCTGGCAAAACAGGATTTTTAGTTAATCTATTCTCGCAAGTGACTCTAAATGAGGTAGCAGCTAAATACCCAATTTAAATGTGCGCAGATCAACATAAACCCATACAGATCCCATTCAGATCCAAAAGACCAACTTGTGATTTATGCCTAACCTTGTAAAACAGAAGAGTAAAATCACGAGTCATTTTCACCAAATGGTGAATCTGTTCATCTGTCAGCTGCTGAACCTAAAAATGACAGAGCACATTTAGTTACAGTTCACAAAAAGGAGACAAAACCTTATTTGTGTAGCCTTTCATTTTAAAACAGAGACAAATAGCACTTCACAATCAAAATCAATACTACAAGCACATAAACAATAAAGCACCAGATGGGAATGAGAAAGACTGTTTTAAATTGATGTAATGGGAAAAATAGCCAGCCACCAAGAAGCTGTCTCTGGCTCAGACAGTGTATAAAAACAGTACTTGTTGATCTTTCAGGACTCCTAGGGGCTTGGTAATAGAGGAGAAGCTCATAAAGATTCAGTGGTCCCAGAAGAAGAAGGGGCCAAAAGTCCTAGATTAATGTTTTGCTTCAGTGTGCTATATTCTCATATCCTATCTAAAACTTTCTAAGGAGGGCAAAAATTCATTTCAGATTGGAGCCCCTAGTAATGTTTGAGTAATAGAAGTATTCATCCTATGAAGTTCTTTTACCTGCAATAAATAGGCCACTCAAAAATTACACCTTTCTTGTATAGTTTGCCTACCAAAAAAATATTCCCAAAGAGCCATGTGACGTATTGAATCCTTCACAGTTCATGTGATATCATTTCCAGATCAGGATTAGAAAATATTTTATTCATGTTTTAGGATAAATATATGCTATAAATCATCGAGAAAAGCCGGCTCGGGTTGCAATAAGGACCATGTACATTCATGAAAGTAAAAAATATTTCCATTTTCAAAAGGCACAGAGGGAAAGGCATATCTGTGCTGCAATGTGCTTGTTTGTCTTTTCCCTATTTTACCCACCTCATTGCAATACATCACTCAATAATACAAGGGCTTAAACTTTTTCTGTGAGAGTTTTGTATTCCTCTGCTGAACACAATCTATCATCTTTTCCATACCTTCACGGCTGGGTGGAGGCCAGAGTCAAACAGGGCTTCGTTTTTAATGATGTTGCCGACTCCCGGCATGACGGCTTGGTCAAGGAGAACGTCGCAAAGCATCCTGCTACTCTGGCTCCTCACTGCTTCCTCTGAGTGGGAGAAGCTGAACTTGGAGGAGCATACATCCAGACTCTCCATGGCCCTAACCCTCTGCTCACAGTCTTCTGTTAACCTGCAAATACACAGTTGTAGTAATGGAAAAAGGCAGAAAATATATAGCGACAGTTATTGGAAGTGTGCCACGGGGTCAACTGGCGCTCTCAAGGTTACACTTTTCAAAATTGTTTCTTTCATATATTCTGTAAGGTGTGTTTGTTATGGGATGGAGTAACATAGGTGAAACCTTCACACAGAACAAAAAAAAATGTGGGTCTGACTGCTGAGCATTACAACAGGACCTTACAGACAATGGTCGGGACAAATGCTGAGCCAAAAAGGCTGCGTTTTTCATGCAACAACGGCCACTGTCTTCAGACACAGCCTAATGTAGGACATACTCACTCAATGAGACTCATAGCCCAAGGTGAACTCCTGTCACCTCAATCTATCTAGGCTGGGCTGGTGTCCCTGTTACCTTATTTCCACTGTGCTGTCAAAGAAGCACACGGTGTCGTCAGTAAGGTGTATTTCCAGCACAGGAGTGGAGTCCTTCCTATCCCTCCTCTCAGCAGGGTTTATACGCATTGATCCATTCATACCAAAGTGAACTCTAGAGGATGAAAGCAAGGAAGACAAAGAAAAAAAAAAGGCAAACTTCATTTAAAGACAGCATGTCTCGATTCATTTTACACTCGACACTCGATCACAGGATCATGGTCTTGTGGATGGAAACTCTACCCTTGGAAACTTATCGTGCAAGGTGTCATTGCCTTGCACAACAAAGCTCACTAGTTCATTTACATAGATATGAATCTATCTGTCCAATGATGATTATTCAAAATAACATTTTCATTTAAAAAAAATAATATGAGCACAGTTAGGGTGGCATTATATGAATGAATATGTTCCTGTAGATGCAGTAATATCTGTTGTAGTTGCTATCTCTCCAAATTACACTACTGCAACCACTGTCGTTTTTTGCATTGGTCTGATTGAAAATCTGGATGTTTTTCTATTCTATTCTATTCTATTCACTAAATAACCAAAAACCACTTGGTTCTAGTTTTTTTTGATTAAATAAATAAATACATACAAACATACTTAACAAAATTATCCATATTGACTATTTCTCCTTATCACCATTATTGGCAAAAGGTAAAAACACAACTGAAGATTTGAACACTGTGCTGTGTACAAACACAAAACACATAAACCAACCAATAACTGGCTTTAATACAAGGGAACAAATAGCTTAGCTTTTACTGCCACAAAAAAAAATACATTTTTGTAGTACTTATAAAAGCTGTAAGTTAACCCGAGCCTCCTACGAACTGATTAGAATTGTAGACTTTATGACTGCTCTTTTTAGAAACTCAGATAGGAAAAGATGGACATAGCTTCTGGGTTTGAAAAAAATGAAACCATTGCTGGAGTGCCTTAAACCTGCACTTGTTTTTTGTTTTTTTTAATAGCCACCTGGGGGTGGCTCTGGTAGTTGCAAAAATAACTCCAGTCCTATTGACATCTAGAATATGACCACTGTAAACACTTTCCTGCTTAGTTCACAGGCTCAGTCGCTCTGTTTGGATCATATTAAATTAAAACAAACAAATAAATAAATAAATAATAAGCCTACTTTGTAACTTTTGGTCACACTATGTGTATTTTGGCTAACGATTTATGATTGACAAGTTGTTAGCCAGTGAACGTGGGGTTTCACAATCAGACCCGCCCCACTCACGCATCATATTGGGTTTCAAAACACCAAGATCGTGACAGCACAAACACTCATCTTGATACGATCTTCAGAAACCTTAGGTGACAGCACAGTAGCTATGTCCATCTTTTAAACTGTTTATGAGAGTAGTGCATGATCATATAAATAGATTCATATTGCAAATTATACATATTTTGCTTACAGTGGGATGACTCAAATATTGAATCAAAGAGCAGAAAGCTAATCGGCTTATTCAGAAAAATGTGCTTCACTTTGAAAAGAAAATCCCAGATGTCACAGTTTTCAAAAACACTGAATGCAGCATTCATTGGTGACATCCCTCCAGACTCCGGTGCACATACAGTCGGTTGATAATGACAGAAAATGTCTAGACATTTATACAAACAGAAAGCAAAAGAAAAGAAAAGTTGTTCGCTTACCTTAAAGCACGTAGACCAAAGTACATGAAGAGCTCCTTTCCCAGGGTTTCCACTCCGCTGTACTGACAACCATAAAAACAGGGGAAGGCGTTTGTCTCGGAGCTGTTTTTCTGTACAGGGATATAAGCCAGTTAGCAGAAAAAAAGCACAGACGAAGGCTGTCTTTGATCTTCTTTAATAACAGCTAGGTGGCTAGCCTACACGCCAAATTTACTACATAACTTGTTCCACCGTGACATACAGTCTCACAAGGTTACTTACGGCTGATGTTGTCAGACTGCCTCTGATCGCTTTTACTTTCTGTCCTTTCTGGACTTTTAAGCGGATTTTCTCTCCGTTTAATGTGCATCCCGGCCCTTCAACCATTTTCTATTTCAAGATATAAAGTCAAACTGTGCGTCAACAGTCCAAAAGTTTTGTTGTCGTGATCGTTCCCCGCCACAACATTCAATTTTGCGCATGTGCGGCACGGCTTGTACCCGGAACTTGATGCATTAAAGGTACATTAACCTATTTTTCATAGCAGTGTCCTTCTTTATGAAAACAACATGTACATAGACATGAATATATATTAGGGGATTATGTAAGTATGTATTTGCTTTATAATTAATTCCTTCCCACTCTATCGTCATCCCTTGAAGAGGTTTGTTATTTTTTTCCTTTTAGTGAATAAATTCTTAATATGCTCTTCCTCCCAGCCCTGCGATGTCTATGCATATATTAAAGGGCGTGAATAAGAATAGAAACAAATAAATAAACCAAACATGAGTAGATAAAGTAAAGAAACACTCTGTGGAGTAGCTGTGCATTCATTGGTACCCAGAAATATATGCAGTAAGCAGGCTTATTAAAATCAGAAACAGCTAAAACGTTAACGAGATGCATGCACATCAGTGTATCAATAATTACCATCCAAATTTATCTGTATATGGCTCTTCTAAATAATAATTATGGCTACCTTTGGTACTTTTTAGGTACTTTTTAAAATTCTTATTATATAACTTGTGGACTATCAGTTATACAGCTTCTGCACCTGTTCCCTACCTTATAATATTTCAAATACTTCGCATAAACGGTAATAACATACTGATTCTTTTTTCTAAAAATGAATAAATGAATATATAAATATAAAAACATTGCTATTGTAAACAAGAAATTGTGGTGAAACTGCAGAAGAGATTAGGAGATTTTTAAAGTCTCATATTCTCCTATGGGACAATTTCAAACGTAATAAATCGTCGTGCATAAATTAAAAAAGGACACGGAACACAAACAGTAACGTGTTTCTGGCAGTGCACTATATGTATTGCACATTCATAGAAAGAGCGATTTCTTTTATTTTTCACTTGAGGGCGGCAGCGTACCGTTGTTGCGCCTGCACAAACACAAGGACATGTTTCTGGGCTGCAGGCTTTAATTTAACATTTACTGAGATACGCTAAAAGATACTAATTGTTCAGCTGAATTTAATTGATCCAGAGAAATTTTCATTGTTTGAATTTTCATTCAGCCTGTTTGTTGTAAAGTTGAATAATAATAAAAAATCTGTTGCAAATAGGAGAAAAAGAATACTATATTATAATTTGACAAATTTTGCATTAAATTGCTTGTCTCCTTGCACATGCATGATGCTGTACTCTCTGCCCAGGTTAAATCTCACTGCCATTTGTGGGTTAAGTGGCTTACCTGCAGCTTTACTCTGTTCATCGAAGGTGTCTGATCTGGCTGAATTTCAACAACAATTTCCAATATTGTCAAACGATTTTCTGCATGGCTTGCTTTCATAATTGCACCAACTTGTTTGCGCGGCAGTTTTACCACCCAGAAACCCTTCTGTGGGCCCAGATAAAAATAGATAGACTCCACACTCTCCAGCCAAGTGTACAGACATGCCGTCCTTTAAAAAAAGCAGCACTCAGCAATAATGTGTATTAAAATCTGTAGCTGTTCTTGCACATTGGCTCCAAGGGATGCAGAGTATGTGAAGCTCTCAGCCTCTTATCCTCTCTCTTTCCTCAGGATCTATAAAAGCAACATGTATCTGCAGAGATTTGTGCTCCCACAGAGTGAAATATATTAAAGATTACAGAGCAACAAGTTAATATTATCTTTTTTACCGAGTTATTGTCCAGATTTAGATTTTTTATTACATTATATAAAAATTTATGTTGAAAGTTAAAGCTGATAGTACTGGTTTGGGCCCTTCTACCTTTGGAACTGGGCTGCAGGTTTGTTGGCTCACATCACTGAATCTTTTGATGAATATTCCGGTGAATCCCAAAGATGCTCTGCTGGATAGAGATCTGGTGACTGTAGAGGCCATTTGATCACAGTGAACTCAATGTCGTGTTCAAGAAACCAGAAACTGGTGTATTATCTGCTGGAAAAGGAGTTATGAGAAAATGGATACACTGTGATCATAAAGGGATGGACATGGTTAACAACAATACTCAGGTGGGCTGTGGCGTTTCAGTGATGCCCATTTCATAATAAGGAGATCAAAGTGTGGTAAGAAAATATCAACCAGACAGTTAAACCACTTCTTCAGCCTGAACTATTAAAGATAACAGAATGAATCCACTCCATCAAGTTGTTTAGACCGAACTATGACCCTACCATCTAAATTTTGGTGACCCTTTACGAATTCTATCCCTACTTTCCTGAGATTAGCTAACAGGTTTGGCACCTGGTTCGTTCTTCTGCTGCATTAGACCATCAGCTTCATGTTTGAGTTGCTGTTGCCTTCCTATCAGCTTGAGGCAGTTTGGCCATTCTCACCTGATCTCTGGCATAAATGAGGTGTTTATGCCCAGAAAGATGTAGCTCGCTGGATATTTTGCCTTCCTTTCAGACTTGGTAGAGACGGTTGTGTGGGAAAATCATAGTAGATCAGCAGTTTGTGAAATACTCACATTTTGAATGTGGCCAGTCAGCTTGGCCACTTATATCTCCCTTTTTCCCCCTTTCTGATGCTGGGTTTGAACTTCAACAAATCATCTCCATGAACAGACACCATCTTGTTTTGTAACTGTAATTTTACACCTTTAAAGTAATACTGTTTTTCCATCTCTAGTGACATAACTTAAATAATTTACTGCTAATTTATATTGCCATCCAATATAAATTAGCAGTTCCACATCGAAAGGAGCCAGCTGAGGTGGTTCGGGCATCTGACAAGGATGCCCCCTGGGTGCCTCCTGGGTGAGGTGTTCCAGGCATGTCCCACCGGGAGGAGGCCCCGGGGCAGACCCAGGACACGCTGGAGAGATTATATCTCTCGGCTGGCCTGGGAACGCCTTGGTATTCCCCCGGACAAGCTGGAGGAGGTGGCTGGGGAGAGGGAGGTCTGGGCCTCTTTGCTTAGGCTGCTGCCCCCGCGACCCGGCCCCGGACAAAGCGGATGAAGATGGATGGATGGATGGATGGATGGATTATATTGCCATCCAAGTCAGACAGTAAATAATTGTATTATTTTTCACTCACTGCCTTTAACTACATCATAAAAAGACAAACAAACAAAAACAAAACAGTTATCATAGTTATCATATTATCTGCAACCGACATATATTTGAAAGGCATCTACACTGTCTGTTATACTTCCAGTTGTCACCAATGCACGAATACTGAATTGTCCTTTTACATTTATATTGTTCTCTTTCCCTTTGTGCCGTTTCTTTTGCCTAACTGTCTGTCAAAGCGATGACCTTTGAAACATGTCAAGGCAATTACATTTTTCTTTTTTTTCTTTCATGACATCAAGTGAGTAACATCTGCTCTGACTACAATGAGAAAAAGAAAAACAACAAGAAAATAAACAAACACTGTAGCCCCTTAGTACAGCAACATACATCAACAGAAGTACAATATTCCAGGACCTAGATGATAACGGGAGCATGGCCACAAATCTGATTACCACCGTTGCAAAAATGTCAAGGTGTGCCAAGATAAATGCGTCAGGCTCTGAACCAAAGGAGAGCTTCACAAAACTTTGCGTTATGTGTGTGCAACACAGGTGTGTATTTGAACAAGTGTGCACATATGTGCACATTTTTGTGTGTCCTTGCATGTGTGCTGATGGATGAGTACAGAATTCCACACCTGGTACTTTGGGCCAGCTCTCTTATGTTATATCTTTATACTAATATAGAGAGACACATCATTTAACTTATTTTGTCACATTTTATATCATTAGTTCTCTACAATGTCTGTCACAAATGTACATCACCGTAAACATGAAGTGATATGCCAGCACATCATTTTATAGGCTCCACAGGATCACTTAACTGAGGTCCAACAAATAATTGCTTGTATGTGCAAACAGAAACAGTGCTCTTGAGTTACTTTCCCATTTAACTTAATTTTTAGGTAAAATATTGAAGTGCTCTCAGAAAATCTGATTTTGGAATAATTCCACATAGCCTGGAGATGAAGACCACATGATATTTCTTGTCCAGAAACTATAACTCTGATGTCTTTTGTTTGTTTTAGAGGATTACTTGTATGCACAGGTGTAAGATGAAATCAGTGCAACCATGACATGCTTGCTCAGCATTCCAAACTTCATTAAACCAGTATAATGCTCCTAATGGAAGAAGCAAATTATATTGTGGCATGCAAAAATCATCTCATACCCTTAATAGTCTCTTCTTAATGGCCTTAATGAGTCTCCTGATTTTTAAACAAAATTTGTGGATTGTGTTTACTGTGCAGCTGCTCTTCTCTTTATAATGTGCTCATAATGTGTATGTGTGTGCCATTTTATGTGTCAGTCTGTGCACACGTTTTTTACTTTCTCATAGATTTGCTTGAATATATATTTCCTATGTCTGCTTGCATTCATAAGCTGTTTGTGCATATACCTGGGATTTATTAAGGATGTTGAAACAAATATCAACCTACCTGCTTGTGTTTCTAGATGGCAACAAGGTCTAAGCTGAAACAAGTTTCACTTCATAAAAGTAGAATCCAGAACCCATTTAACTAGTGAAAAATGAATGATAAAGTTTTATAAAAATGACCTGTCTACTGAGCTGCAGTCCAACGTGTTCAACATGTTAAATAAACTATGTACTTACAGGTGTGCACTGAAGAAATACTTACTTTATTTTGAGCTTTTGACATTTTAAAGACTGTTTACTTAAAGAAAATAAATATTATTTCAAAGTGCAAATCTGCCATCTAGTTAATACAGCCTCACTGAAAAACATCTGTTTCTGTTTGAAAGATAAAGTTTGGTCCATAAGTTGTTTGGACAAAGACATGTGTTTTTTCTGTAGTGGTGTGAAGTGCAGATTGAAGTGCAGATTCTCAGCTTTAATTCAAAGGATTTATTTTGCCATGTATAGCCATTTTATATATAAACGGTAGTAACCAGACCGAAAAGAAGCGCACATTTCGGTGCTTTATTTCGGTGCTTTTTTCCCCTGAGCTGTGATACACTTCTAGCCAATCATTTTACGTTTCCCAGGATAGTAGGCGGGGCCAGGTACGTACGTTCAGTTAGAGCAGAGCTACCGATTAAAAATGTCCAAGGCGAAGCGGTCAAAAGTCTGGCTGTACTTCACAGTAAAAGATGCAAACTCAGCAGCAACAAGTGCTTTAAGCTGATACTGTGATACTGTCAAAGGAGGTAACACCTCGAATCCGATGAAACACCTGGCGACGCATAGCGTTTTTTTTAAAAGCCGAGAAATGCGCCGTATTTGATAGCTTGCTACGAGACCTCACACTGTGCACGTTGGGTGGGTTGCCAGTTATCGGACCGGAGCAACATCCCCCAAAAACCCGAAGAATAGAGTCCTGGCCCCTAGCCCTGCCAGTGTAGCAGAAATGATGAGGATGATGATGCAGCAGCAGCCGTTCTTCTCTGCGTGAGTAGCTTAATGTTGTCCGTGTGTAATTTACGTTGAGTAGGCTAACCACGTTATTACATTAATGCATGTAAGGTGAACTAGCAAACATCATCATAGCTACATGCGGCTGTCCTCTTGTTTGATGGCAGATACTCCCTTCACCCTGGACAAAAAGGCTAAAATGACCAAAGAAAAAGTGGGAAACAGTTAAACATGAGAGGTTTTTGGACAAAGTTTGTGTTTTTTTTCCATTGTTTAAGCACTGCTTCCAGCCAAGAGTGATACCATATATGCCCCATAGCTGCAGAAAAGGCTAACATTGTTATCTTTTTACAAAAACAAAACAAAACAGCTGAACATGAGAGGTTTTTGGACAAAGTTTGTGTTTTTTTTCCATTGTTTAAGCACTGCTTCCAGCCAAGAGTGATACCATATATGCCCCATAGCTGCAGAAAAGGCTAACATTGTTATCTTTTTACAAAAAAAAAAAACAAAACAGCTGAACATGAGAGGTTTTTGGACAAAGTTTGTGTTCTCCATTCTTTAAGCACCGGTTTGAGCACCGTTTAAGCACCGGCACAGTTTCAAAAGTACCGATTTGGCACCGGTATCGGATAAAACCTAAACGATACCCATCCCTACACCTGTGCACCTCAGAATTTGTCCTGTTGCAGTCACAACCTCAATAAACTGGCAGCCATACGTGCCCATGCTACAATATTGTCTCCACCTTGACAGATAATATGGTATGCTTTGAGGTGTTTCTCTCCTTGTCAATGCTTTTCTCTTTGGCAACCGCTCTCTCTGACAGATTCATTTTTTCAGCTGAACGATGGCCTCCCTCACTTGCACTGACATCTCTGTGGGCTTCGTTTTAGATTTACATTGAAAAGCTACAAGGCCCAAACCTGCTTCATTTGTCAAGAAATAAGAAGGAAATAGGTCTCACCTGAACATGAAATTACATTTCCAGTCAATTTCCCAATTAATGATGAAATTCTAAAAATAGGGACCACGTCTAAAAATTGATTGCTAAACAGCCAATACAAATCTTTTGTAAAACCCCTTGGATTAAAGCCGAAATCCAATCACATCTTGATTGATTTAAAATCGACTGAGGTGGTGTACAACTAAATGGTGAAAAACTACAAAAACGGTGTCTTTGTCCAACAAGTTATGGACCTACCTGTAGCTACAGAGAAGTATGTGTATGTATTATGTCAGAGTAAAGAATGGAGAAAATAGGCTCTTAAGACTCAGTGGTGTTTATATTTTTTCTTTAAAAAGTTTCATTGTATGAAACTGCATGTGAAGCAAAAATGACAGTTGTTTCTTTGGCGGAGAGAAGCTTAACTGCAGATGGAGATGGGTTGCTATGCAACTGTACTTGCAGCACCAGGGTCACATTTCAGTGTCTGTCTCCTCCTGCCTGGCAGGAACCGAGGACTGCTAATAATGCTATTTTGAAAGCGTCTGACTTGAAATCATCCAAATTTGAATTTATAGCAATATGCTGTGGTAACAATGTTTTTTTTTTTCATATATTATACAGGAAATATTGCTTCTTCTGTTTTAGATCACCTTTGTCACTTCTCAGTAATGCATTATCACAGTGTATAATGCAGTGTATGTGCATCTAATATGGACAATCTGAGATTTAAAGGATAATTAAATGCTGTTACCAGATAAAGTATATAATAGAATCAATCATAGAATGTGATGGAAACTACAAAAAAATCATGACATTCTGTTATTATTAAAAATCGTTTTACAAAGTGCCGAAATATTTTCTTCTATTTTTATTTGTCAAATACGTATATATAGGCCATACTCCTTAATCTATATAGTGCATTAATGTAATAATTTATTCAATGTGTCATCGTTCCCGAAATATTTTTACTGTTGTTCTGTCTCTTTTTACTGGCAAAGGTTTTTTTTTTTTTTTTAAATTAAAGTGGCATACACTAAGAAGGGAAAAATCTGCTGTGACTCTCCACCAGTTCTCTTTAAACACATCCACACACATATGTTCCCCTGATGCCTTTGGAACAAAGTCCTTTTTGTTTGGTGCTCACAACTGGAACCATCCTGGATAGCTGCCTTTCATTCATGACAAATATTAATCTTCTCTCTGCATTAAAAAAAATGTCTCAAACTTAGTCTTAGATTTATTGTGTTTGTTCAATATCAAGCAAATGAACTTGAGAGGCAAGAAATAACCTGTCTAGTTTTAATGTGTGCCATGCAGCATTGACTTTGCTGTGAATGTCTTGATAGTATAAATTCATGTAAAATTATTTTTAACATAAAAGGGATGTATTTTGGAGTGAGATGCTTCCTACAGAACCCAAAAACTGCAACCTAGTATTTCATTCACACATGCCATCTTTCAGTGTTGGAGACCTACTGGGTGATAGAGAGGTCTGCTGAGAAAGCAGGCCAAGCCTGTGAAGTCATGCACTGAGCCAGCTATGGACTGGGATTGGACTAAAAAAAAGGGGGGTCCGACAACATCAGGAAAAAGAAAACCTGTTATCCGGCAAAAAACAACAACCCCCCCCCCCCCCCCCCCCCCCCAAAAAACAAAAAAAAACAAAAAACAAAAAACCCAAAACAAAAAACAAACCCAGCACGGAAACACTCAGGAAAAAGTAAAGTGGTGACTAAATCAGCAGCTAGAGACACCCTGATGTGATGTCAATAGAAGACACAAAGGCCGAGTTAGGTGGGACTTTTGAAAGGTGTTTTATTCACAACAAAATGGCTGCAAGAAAAAAACAAGTACAGCCCCATAATGATGCATTCCTCCTCTAGGTGGCAGTGCTTCCTTCTTAACCAGAAGGACAAGCTGGGAGAAACTGGATATACCCACACTTCTCATCTCCATCCCTGGAATCACCTATTAATTGTCGCTGGATAACTAATGGACTATAACTGCATTAGTTTAAATGAAAATGTCACTGCTGCTGTATAAGAAGGGAAACTTAATTGCCAGTTGACATCACTACTGTAATCTCCATTACCCCTGTATAAAGCATAGCCAATTGTTGCACTAATTTGAAAATGGCATTTTTAATTAGATGTAAATGATGACCCCTGATGACAGAAAACACGACTACAAATATGTTTACAGATCAACTTTAGGGTTCTAAACCTCACAGATGATGTGCTCCTAAGCAAAATAAAAACCAGGAGGTTTTGTTCTGTGGCTGTCTCTGACTGGTGACCTGTGAAGAAGCTTTGAGAGACAATTTATACTCTAAAATCTGACTCCCAGTTCCACAATGATGTAAGGATGACCCAGACATATACACAGACATTGTGGCCTCTCTGACTTCACTACGTGATGCCAAATGAGGTTTTAATTTTCCTTAAGAATTTGGGTTAGTAAGTGGTCTATGGGCTGTAAGGATTCAGCAAGTGAATGGTCTCTGTGATATCTCTCTTTATCCCCTGCCATTGTCATAAAGAGAGCTCTAAGTGTTTTTATTTAATGCACTATTTAAGGAAATAAGTTTACGAAAAGAAGATTCTGTAATAGGTTTATTAGCACAATCAAAATAAGATGAATAAATAAAAGAAAGACAAGTATAGAAAGTACAAAGATTATATCTCCTTGCATAGCGGTTACAAAAAATCATAAAATATGCCTAAAATCAAGCTTAAAATAGTCAAAACAGAATACAGCACACTCATTTTGACTTTAACTCAATTCCCAACATGTTCTTTAGAACTAGGGAAAACAAAACAAAACATGTTTTTTGTTGCAGATAATTTCATGGAGGTCCTTGTTTAATAAATAAAAAAAGAACAGAAAAAGAAAGAAAGAAAAAAATCAAATTTAATCCACGGGACAGATCAGTGATCATTATACACTGACATAAAAAAAAAATCTACCAGTGTAAAGCAGTTTTTAAAATCTGTTTCTAATCCCTAACATCATTATTACACATCCCAATCCATGTGTCTGTCTCGTCTAAGAAACAGCTGGTTTTACATCAGTGTAATTTCACTAAATATATCCTAATTGCTTTCTAACAGTATTATTGCATACAGTCAAATAGCTATCTTTTGTATGTGTGGAGAAGTATCGAGGCAATGTAGCAAAATGCAGTGTTTACAGCTTAAAATATGTCTTAAGCTGGCAACATTTTTAACCCTTAAATCTCTGTTTGTTCTATGTGTTTCCAGTGTACATCAGAACTGCAGCTTCTGTATTTGCAGATATACATAAAACACAAAAGCTACTTATTTACATGTACTAGCATACAGAAATAGTGTGACTCAGGCTTTAAATTACCAAATGTCCATAAATAACTAATACAGATTTTCAAGTGTTATGAGTTTTAATACCTGGTGTCAATGATCCAAAACAACAGACAGTGGATAAGAGAAATGAAGAACAGAGTGTGGGCAAGGTGGAGTGGGTGGAGACGAGTGTCAGTGTGTTTTGTGACTGAAGGATCACCAGAAGACTGAAAGGGAAGGTTTACAAGATGGTAGTGAGATCTGCTATGATGTATGGTTTGGAGATGGTGGCAAAATGACAAAAAATACTGGAGACTGAGCTGGAGGTTGCAGAGTTGAAGATGTTAATTTTTCATTTGGAGTGACCAGGATTGACAAGATTAGAAATGAGTACATCAGAGAGACAGCTGAGGTTGAGCGTTTTGGAGGGAAAGTTAGAGAGACCAAATTGAGATGTACAGAGGATCTTGACGATAGAGCTGCCAGACAAGAGGAAAAGAAGAAGACCACAGAGAAGAGTCGTGGCTGTAGTAAAATAGGAGACGGAGAGGGTTGGTGTGACAAGGAGAATGCTAGGAACAGGGTGAAATGGATAATAAATAAATAAATGAATGATGGCCTAGCTTAGGCCAGTTGTTTTATTATAGTATATATAATAATATTCCATCAGAAAATATGAGCTGTTTTTGCCCAACTATCAATAAAATGTTTTTTTCTTAGTACTTAATGCAGATTTGATTATATGTGCATATTTGATGTTTTCCAAGGTTAGCAGTGATGAATTGTGCAATGCATCTTTAATTAATGGAATATGTGGTGCCCACGTATTCTTTGAAATATGTCTTTTGAAGCAGATAGTACAAAAGAAATGTTCAGATGAGTTTAGTTCATATTTCAAGTGTGGCTGACATTAATTCTGAATCTGACTTTTTCTCCTCTTCATGATATAACTCAAACCTGCCTGCAAACCGTAGCTGTTTCAGCAGGTCAAGCCGAATAGCTGCCTGTTAGACTTCAGTTCAGTTTTGCCACCACAGCTCACAGGAAACTACTTACAGCTGAAACTCTTAGACTGGTTATACCTTTTTTTTTATTTTCATTGTATCTGCAAGTCTTGAAACCTCCTAAGTAAAAAAACAAAAGGAAAAAAAAAGAAAAACAGAAAAACTTCCACTTGAGTTGACACTGAAATACCATACTGCATTATTCAGGGAAAATCACGGGGTGCTGGTAAACACAGCCCTGCTAATTGTGTTTTTGTCTTGTTTTTCTTTCTAACCTAAAGTAAGGGTGACAAAACGGAAAACCTGAAACACTTAACTTCTTCTGATTCTATTTGCTGCGTGAGGCATTTGGCTGGCATGGTTTGGACCCAGGTGTTCCCTTAGAAGGAAGATAATGGGAACATGGAAGGCGACAGCTGACCTGCAGATTTATACCCAGATGTTTTTTGCTTGTGCTGTGAGACCAACTAGTTCACTACTTTGCCAGAGTAATGCAAAGCTGTTCACATTTATTCTATATGATGACGTGTCTATCCTGGTCAAAGGGGTGACAGTCCGCCATCCATGAAATCACAGGATTAAAAAATGGTTTGATAAATGTGAAAATGATGTAAATTGTTTGATCTGACCTTTACAGTCATTATATCTCAACTCATTTTGAGAGATTTTGAACCCAAGTGATAAACAGATATGTTCACCAATCAACACCAAGAGAATATTTAGACTATTTTTGGTTTGGAAACAAGGGAATCAAATTGATGTTGATACAGCAAAAATGTTTATTTTGTTTTTACTTCATATTGGCCCAACATGCTTGAAACACTAATGTATCTTTAATAAATGCATATTGAATTTAACAAGTATGTCCTGATGTCTGACTACCCACTGACTATATCGCTCTTGTGAACAGCACTTGGTAATTTTTATACTGTCTGTAATTATAAAATTTGTACAGCTATTGTCAATCATGAGCAGTAAAGTTATTGCATTACATAAAACAATCCAAAAAATATACTTTAATTATGCATTTTTGTTTCTATTTACTAAAATAACTTTGCACAACAGTACCCACAGATGTTCATGACCAGTGATTTTCGATCTTTTGGAATCTCTTTTTACTAAGAGATGAGAGACCTTAGCGAGAACATTTTATGATTATTTGATTCCGTGATTCTAAATTGAATGTAATTGTATGTTAGAAACTCCAAATCTGCTATGTGGGAGCAGTTGGCAACAGTGGGAAGGAAAAAAACCCTTTTAACAGGAAGAACCCTTTAGCAGAACCTGGCAAAGGGAGGTGTAGCCATCTGCCATGACCGCTTGGCTGTGAGGAGAGGGAGACAGGACAGAAGAGATACTGTGAGAGAGAGCCGTATTCTTTTACAGTATGTCTACCCCATTACCAATACAGACAAACTACATCCTAGTATGTACAGAATTGTCATGCAATATATATTATTAGCATGAATATTATATGATTATATGCTGAAAGCTAAGATACAATACAACCAATTGGTGTGACAGGTACACCTGCCATGTTGTAATACGATCTGTCTCTTTAACTCTAACTTTACTGGGATAATCACACACCTACACATGCATACACCAAAAATGCACGGCCATTATTTTGTCTGGTGCACAGCTAATCCTTTGATCTCGAGCCTTGATTTTTAGGGAGCTGCTCTGTTCTCAGCATCCCAAGGCTGCATTTGAGTTCTATTATTTATCACCAAGTGTCATGCAGGGAAGGGTAGACGAGTGAAAACAAGGTTTGTCTTCTTCTTGGTACACTTCCTCAAAAAAAAAACCAATAAAAAACAAACAAACAAACAAACAAAAAAGAACCAAGGAAGAAGTATTAGTGTGCTTAGTGTACATTTTAATTGGTCTGTTTCAGTAAGGGTTATTGCTTTGGCAGTATTTTATGTGCGATCATCGATTGTTTTGATCTCACTGTGCCTGAAATTTAAGGATAAAAAAGGTCTGAGTGATGCTTTCATGTTTCAGCAATACAGTTAATATAGTCTTTAAGGTGTTATTATTGTGTGATACAGTGTATTACCTGAAATACATACAGTAAATGGATGCAATACAATAGTCCTGAGACAAACTGAACAAGAGTTCCTCCAAAGACAGTTGACTGAATGGATAATTAATTTGTCCCACTGTTGCCATTTAGCCTGCTCCACTGTTATTATGGCTTTCCTAAGTTCCTAAGACCCACAATTATTAGTGTCTTACAGAGTGAATCACGTTTGTGTGTGAATTTTGTTTTTGTGTGTCACCCAGTTCTTAATAATTCATTGAAATACAGTTGTGTGGCATACTATTTGACAACATTTAAAACACTAACATGCTGCATCTGTCTACTAAACATGAGGCTCCAGTCAGCTGTTTGATATAGGAAAAACTGAAACTAGGGCAAACATCTTGCAGAGCAATCTTGGCTCTGCCCAATAATAACAAAATTTGCCTCCCACCACCACTAAAACTTAACAAATTAACACATTATGTTGGATTTATCCCCCCGTAAAGTTTTAAAGCAACAATGCACTTTACAGTGGATTATGTGACTATTTCTTGGCTGGGGACAGTGCCTTCTCTTGTTGGTTGCCTGGCAACTGTTCACTGACAAGAAGCAGTAAAACAACACGTTTTTGCTTTTATGCTTTGTTTTTTATAGAATTAATAATAAATAAACATGCAAGTTTCTAACAGTAAAGTCACACTTTATGAAGATAGTACCTGGTTTTTCGCATGTCTGTGGTGTGTCTCTTCAGCTTCTTCCCACACTAACAAAAGATGCTCATGAACCTTAAACGCTGTTTAACCAAAGCCTGTTCGCCACACCAAAATCATACTAAATCCAGGTTTGTTTGTGCATCTAAACATACTGTAAATATACTAAGAAGTTCTACAAAAACAGAAATAAGCCAGAAAGACAATGTTAAAGAAACGAGTCCATGCTTCAATTCAGATGCTTTTAGACATAATTATTTTCCACAGTCTGCAGTAGTAATGACTTGGGTAAATAGAGTAAGCAAGTCCTGTTGTGTGGCGACAAAGACGAATGACATATTCTCTCTCCTTCCTTTAATGGTGATATTTCCCCTTCGTGTATCAGCTGGGCCTACAGGAGTGAGGGTTACGTGTTTTTTATGCTTGAGCTTAGAATTTCAGTTCTGAGCTAGAGATAAAGGAGAAGCAGAGGGAGAACATGGAGAAAAGGGATGCTCTAATTATTTAATTGGCCACTTGTGGTCTGTCCTCTGTGGAGATGGCCTTGTAACGGCTCTGTAATGGGCTCTGTCTCACACAGGTGCTTTCCCAGTGCGACTTAAGCCACCAACACAGATGGAGGAACTTCATCATAATCTTCCTTCCACAGTCATTTGGCTTTTGTTCTTTTTATTGCTGGAATGCAGCAGTGCGGTTCCACACCATTTTGCAATTGTCTTTTTACATCTATAGCATTATTACTTCCTCTCTTTCCCATCTCTTCATTCAAATGATTTATTCCTATACAGTATTAGTCACATATCTACAATTTTTCATCACACAAGAGTATATACTGCCCAATTTTTTAGGTGTTCCAGCTGCGTGTTATTGCAAATATCCAATCAGCCAGTCACATGGCAGCAATTTAATGGCAGAAAGAAAGGTGATAAAATGGACTTTCAATGAGGTGTGGTTGTTGGTACCAAATGGGATTGTCTCAGTGAACCATCTAAAAAAAGGTATATGATATCCAGTGAGAGGCAGTTCAGTGAGTAAAAATATCCAGAGGAGATGGCAAGACTGCTCAGAGTTGATAGGAAAGCAGGGTAACTAAAATAACCACTCCTCTCAACCAAGATATGCAAAAGAGCATCGCTGAAAGCACAATATGTTGAACCGTGAAGCTAATGGGCTACAACAGTGAAAGACAGCTCAGAGCAGGAAACTGAGGCTACATTTTGCACAGGCTCACCTCGATAATAACAGTCGAAATTTGACTCGTTAATACAAACATTAGAGAAAAGCTTCAATTTGACAGATTCTGAAATGACACAAAATGCCCACAATAGAGGAAACACTCCCTTTCTGGCAACAGCATTTTAATAATACAATACAGTAAATGCAAATGACACATTAGTCATTGTGATCTTAAAATATCTATCCAGAAAATGTGTTTGATGGTACAGAAATGAACATGAAAGCTCTTTATGTGTTTGGTTCCTCACCACCTTTACCTTGTATGTTAGTTCCTTCATCTGTTGTTGAGAAAGAAATGCAGAGAAAAACAGGGGAACACACTGTTGTTTAGAGAAATTAAGTTCCTGCTTTAGTCCTACACTGTATTTACATGACATTTGTGATCAGATTTCATGTTAGCTAACTGCTTGAAAAGCATTTTTTAAATTAATTAATTATTCTTTTTATACCTGTGCATTTTTCCCAGTATTACATGTTACATATCTACTTTTATTGATGAAGTTATTGTCAAAATCACATTCTATAGTAGCTTCCACATTTACGTTAACACTATCTTAGCTTTTACCTTATTTTTGGTAACACATATGCTTTGGGCTTTGGTTCAATATAGATTAGAGTTAAAATGTTGTCTACTCTTAAATTAAGTTTTCTTTAAAAAAGACAAGGAAAAGGGATGCAAACTGCTGCAAGCTTCTTGGATGACTAAAGTCTGCTTACAAGGAGTCACTGAAACATTATGCAGCATCCTGGGGCCCTTTGAGCCATCAATTCCCTTTCATATTGAAGCCTTTGAGAGAGCATGATTACAAAGAGCAGAAGAGAAAAACAGAGGCAAGAAAAAAGGTGTGGGTGGAATTTATCTCCTGACCAGACAGCCAGTCTTTAACGAGGCCAGAAACGTCTTCGGGAATTTTAATGAGTAGATCTTCCAAATCTCAGCAGTCACCCACACTCACTCACAACAGTGCATATTGTTGGAGCCAAATGCAGGAGAAATAAAAACTAACAACGACAATGAAAAATGCCATATAATGTCAGTATATCTGAGCACGCCTTATATCAGCAACAGCAGAAAAGGTCCTTTGATAAATTAAGGGGAAACTGGAGGTCAGAGACATGGAGCAAATGAACTGGGGCAGTAAAGTGGACTGTTTTGTGAAATCTGACATGCAGCAGAAATGCACAGCAGATACATTATTTGTTCCACAAATACCTCCTGACTTGAACCAGCCAGAAAGATTAATGTTTGATATTATTACTATTAAAAAACATATAAAAATATGGTTTTATACATCTTGCTGGTACCAAGCCACCCTTAATGCACCTGCATGGTTGTTGTTGGTTTTTATTGCCTCAGATTTATTTAATCTAATCAAAGAATTCAACAGTTCATTTCATAGACTGTCTTCCATGTCTGTGTTTCAGCTTTGCATGTTCAAGTTAGTGCAGCACCACACATACATGAACTATGCTGTGCAAGTGCCTTCAAATAATGTTTCTCAGAGAGAAAGGAAGAGGAGGAGGAGAAGAAAGGCTGAGAATTGATTGATTCTTTAGATCCTTAATATTGTGCATTGTCCCTATTACCCTGATTGAGTCAACACATTTATTTGTAAGAAGGATAACATGCAAAATCATATGTGCTGTTTATGTCAAAGATAATGTAGTAGCAACATTTGAATTGCTGAATGTGTATTTGTGTGTCTGCTAACACCATGTTCATTTGAGTTGTTTAAATTGAGTGTCTGACTGTGTTTGGATGGCTTCCATTTGAAATTTGCTTTGCAGGAAGTTTTAGTTGAAGACACTTCAATTCCAGCAGCTCTCGGTGCTGTTGCCTGGTAACCATTCATACAGTCTGCAAGCTGCAAGCTCAAAAATATAAGCCCACTCTTTTTTAAAATACCAAGCTGGGAGTTCCTCTCTGCCAAACTGCATTCAAATGTCCCTGAAGATGTATACGTTGTCATTCTACGTGATCCCATGGAGCTTACATGGAAAAATGGAGCATGCAACATTCATATCTTATGAGTTACAATCAAACTGTAAAAAAATGGCGAACATTAATTGGCACTTTACTCGGCAACAGTAACCCCTTTATGCTCGTTTTACACTACATTTGGCATCTAACCTTTTTCCTTCCTTAAATACTCATTCATGTGCTTTTGGTGCTGTTTAGCTATATTATGCATGCATATTGTGTCTCCTCTCTCTGAGACTGATTTGTTATATCACAACTGAATAACATCATGTACTCCTGTACACAAATGTAATGTTTTCCCATTTCATGCACAATTTATGTCAAAGCATTCATTAATTTTCCTTTTTGCATAAAATATCACTGTGTGTGACAGTTAGCTTTAAGCTTTCTCAACCAGAGTTCAGAAAGGATTATAATCACCTTCAGTTCCATTTAAGCAACGTGATAACACCTGCATTTGCTCAGAATGTGGCTTAAATCCTGAAGGGATTGCTTAATAATAAAATAATGCATTTTTTACATTGCAATCACTTTTAACATTTTGAGCACAGAACTCCAAAAAATAGTCACATGGTTATTAAGGTGTAGACCCTGATGTAGTCACTGTCATCCAATCTCTTCCTGTTGGCATTTGTATAAAAATCTCAAGGTTTTCATACAACATAGTTTTGACTATTCATAGATGTTCAAACAATGTATTTTAGTTACCACACTACATTGTCTTCAAGTAATGCTTTCTCCATTATCAGTGTGTTTGGTTTTTGTTGTCCTCATACATACAAGACATTTATATTGTCGGTAGGGGCACTGAAAGGCAAGGCTTATGAAAAATAAAATCTGAGTCTTTATTTATTCAAAGTGCTTCATGATACTGCCTCAACATGACAAGACTCTGTGAAACATTTAAAGAAGGAGCTAGGCAAACTTGAAGCTCTGCTTCATTTGCATGTGTCTGTGTGCGTGTGAATGTGAGATATGAAGTAGGCTCCTATTTATTAATGCCATCTACCACTCGCAAGTTAATCCTACCATGTATGAAAGCAGTATGATGCCTTTTCAACCAGGCTCCCTCAGACAGCTTTTCCCTCTCATTTATGTGCTGCATAGGGTAACTGTTCTTTTAGGGGTCGTCTCCCTTGTGTACTAGCCAGGATGCTTATTACCATAGCAACGCAATCCCCAACCAAGCTGGAGTGGTGCTTTGAACAGAGAAGGAGGTTGTTTTGCCATTCGTTTGCAGATGTGCCTGATCAATGACAAAAAGAAAAGTCTCTTTATTGATCATAAATGCACTTAAGCAAGGCACAGTGCTATATGATATTTACACCAGAGCGTAATGTCTCTGGGGTTGTACTGAGTATGTGGAGTGCTCATTTGCTATGAAAATTACAGGTGTGAGATTCTTCCTTTGAAAGTGAATTGGTGAGTTCAAGTGAGATGGTGGGTTATACAAAGCAAAAAATAGGAATATAAATAAATAAATAGAAAAAGAAAAAAGAAAACTAAATGTTTTTTATATGTTTGTGGACAGATTTTGTCATGGCTGTAGTGTTGTATACATGCAAGACACAAAACCTCAGAAGTGTGTAGATGAGCAAATGTGTTTCTGGAAGGTGTTTTTGCTTGACAGCTACCTTGGCAAGTTATTGCATTTGGACTACAGGAACAAGCTCCTATCGGAATAGACAGACAGCAGAACATAAAAATCAGTCAAATGAGCTAAAAACGATCTGAAAGTGTTGTTGAATTTAAGTCTTATTATTATTCTTTTTTCCCCATAGGTTTGTCATAAGGGATTAATTATCCAAATGCAGACTATTGAGAATTAGTTAATAAACAAATAATGAACCATTATTTCAGTAAGCAAAAATTAGCAGACAATAAATAAAAAAAGGGAACTAAAAAGTCCACAACTCAAAAACACTAGGTCAAGTAATCCAGGACCATGACAGAGATACAGGTATTTGTGGTATAATCCAGACAGGGGTGCCTCCAGATTATTTTCAATAGGGTGGCCATTATAAATATTGGAGTGGCACACCAAAAACAGAATTTCCATTTTTATTATGCTCCTGTCAAATATGGGTTACTTGAAAAATGGGGTGTGTGGGGTGAGTGGGGCCAAATGCTTATAAAATCACTTTGCTAAATATTTAATATAAAATTAGTGGATTTAGTAGCTTCAAATGCTCTGAACTTCAAATGTCTTATATCAGTGGAACAAGATCTGGCTCCAATGTTCCCCTGCCGGCCCCACTGTTAACTGGCTCTTTGTGTGATAGTCTTTGGTGATAATGAATTCTCCCACAGATTCATGTTCAGTACTCTCTTTGAGTACATTGTCTCTTTCATAGTCTCACTTTTAAATAAATGAAAGTTACATTTCATAGATCTGCTCTGATCAATGAGTAATGAGTAAAGAATGTTGAAATTAGGGGGCCCAAGTGCCCTTCTACCACCCTACACCCTCAGTCCACATTCTTCCCACATTCTGTAATGTATTGGTAGTTAGCCAAATAAGCTATCATCATCTGGTGAATAAACACAAAATAGGTTGGGTCCTAGAACGCATTGTTGGAGTGGTGTAATCTTGCTACAAAATGGTCTCAAATTAAGTTTTCATTTTCCTTCAGCATACAATGAAATGTGCCCCAAAGATGAGACCATTACAGATGTTTTGTATATAGCTTAAGCGTTTTTCAAGTCTGTTTCACATTTTGTCACATACCCTCATAGTATAGATCATCCCTGAACTTTGTGGAAAAACTCACTTGATCATGAGAATCAAGTGTTTTAAAGTTCAATGGAAGAAATGGCTTTTCTCATCATGCCATTTCAGTAAATATACAATAAACTACATTTCAAATTTGAATTAAATCAACAAACAAACAAACAAACTACAGAGTACTGTATTAATTTTCTAACGATTAGCAAGACCATTCTTGGTCATTTTCCTTTCATACCAGCACAGATGTAGACATGGAGTGGTCAGAGCTCCAGTGGTCAGGGGTGTGGTCAACAGCATGGAGGAGTTTGTTTTAGTAAGCCCTCTCTGAAAACCCTCACGGGAAATATCATGGATTCTGCTGCAGATGTTTCTCTCTGTTTGCATGCTTGGAAATGGGGTTGGGCCCTTTGATCTAAATGAAAACTCACCACAGAGGTTTGCAGCACAGGCGAGTCAGAGCTCTACTCAGAGAGCAAATCAGAACCTTTTCCCACCTCCAGATTTTCCCAGGTTTTCCTGTAGAGTCTACCTTCTGTGATCAGAGACATGGGAATACCACGGCTCGGCCCGTCGCCTTGATCCATCTCTCTCTTGGCACAACCTGGAGCCATTTGGCATCTCCAGCGGAAACACTCACAGTTGGTGCCAGCAGTGGCAGACCACCAATGCATGCGTACTTCCTCCCACAGAGTTCATTTTTATATCAACTCTCCTCTATCATCAATCTTTCTTTTCACCACATACGGGATTCTCTTTTGAAATGTTTAAGTAATAAACCAAACAACCCAGCAGTAGATATATTTAGGGGAAACTGCAGCATCGCTTTGATCCTAGTAGCTGATAATCAGAGCGACTTTCACCTTAGACTCATACAGTAAGCAAGGTTTTTAATCATTTCACAGTCACATTTGTGGATAAATCTGGGAGTAGCTCCAACTGGTAACCACAAATAAAGTAAACATTTATATTTAAGTGTATGATACTTAGCTCCACATAGATCTCCCTGGTGCACTTTTGACCCAAGTAACGCTCAGTCACCTGGCAATTAACTGTGGCCTGTCTGGCATTGCCCTCTGCTGATGTTCCTACATGCAGTTTGACTGTCTCTCCACTAGATTGAACAGACACGTTTTAAAATAGATTTATTTGTTTTTGTGGGGAAATTATTAGCAATTTTTTGAGATGCACTCATATGTTTTCCCCCATCATTTCCTGGATATTTTTATTCACATGCTAAGTTTTGCTTCTTGCTTTCTTGTCCATACAGCACATTTTGCTTTCTGTTATATAATATGCCTTCTTCTTCCAATAAATAAATAAACAAACAAATAAAATAATAATAATTCTGTATCTCAACTTTTTCTTGCTTCATACAGCAGCATTCAATTTTATTTCAACATGGTTATTTTGTCATTTTGAAGTTTACATTTCATGACAACACAGTGCATTTCATAAAAGACTAAAACTACAATTTAGGAAAAGACTGTACTGTATTTCTCAGACCTTGTCAAAATGTAATCTTAATAATCATCAAATGTACTTTAAAAGATGGGAAGGTGTCAGAAATGTTTTCGAGAGCTCTCCTTTGAGGCTGAATGGTTAAATGCACTGTTTGCTTCATTTACTCGTAAAACAACAGGACCTGACTTTCCCTACCGTGGAGTTATTTCCTTAATAAATCCAGACTAACATGCACTAAGTTGTAAATTAGGTAATGTAATGGGAAAATGCCCATTACATTTTCCACAGTAATATCAAGGAGCTCTAATACTGGAGTTCATAGGTATGAACTACTAGTACGTCATGCATAATGGCATGTTGTAAAGAAAGCGAACACATGTGGAGGTGAAACTTTTATCAGTTAGATGAAATATGCATAATTGTTTGTGGGTAAAATAATTACAAACTGCCTCACTCACCGCTGAAGTTGAAAGCATAGTCAGGACCTTACAAGCTATTAACACTACAGGCTGTGCCTGCTCAAGCTATACTCACCATGAGCCAAGCGCTAAGGAGCCAATAAAAACAGCCTCATTTAAGGCGCAGTTACTTGGCACAGTGTGCTTTCAGATGAAAACAGTCTCTACGCCCTGTCAACTTCATGTACTGCTGTGAATGTACAGTGTGCAAGCTGGGCAAAAAACGTAGTTAGATGTACAGTTAAGTCAGTACTTGTTCTTTGAGCAGCCAGCATAAATTACTGCAGGCCTAAACACAGCTTAAAGAATTACAGTGAGCTAGTGCCAAACCACTTATCTCTCTAAGAATCTATTTCACAGTTAACTCACTTTTAAAAGGCCATAAAGGGTATGATGCAAGAAAAGTCTTTTATTTTCCATGCCACCAAAACCAGAGCTTGATGACCTTGTTGACTTCTTGATGAATGTACCTGTGACTGATGTCTCAGTGCATGAGAAATGATGTTTTTTTTCAATAAATTAAAAGAAAAAAAAGTGGCTTTATTTTTCTTTCACTGGGTTGTCATTTTGTTTTTGTGATCTCTGTTAACAAACGCTCTTTAAAGTAGTTAGTAATTTCAAAATTGTACTGCTATCACTAAAAAAGCTCAGTTGCAAAGTGCTTACTTGTTGGCAGTACGTAGTATTTATCAAAGAGCAATGGCCCATCGTTGATCTACAAGTCCTGTCGTGCTGCTTTAACCTATTCAAGCCAATACCTGGGGGATTGAGAAGGCTTTGATGCCTTCTCAGAGAGCAAAGCAAGTGGATTTTTTATTTTTTTTTGCTTGTTGTGTACTTTCTGTATTTAATAATTCTGTAACAGATTTATATTAGTGTTTGATCTTATCAGAGGGCAACTTCAAAGACATTTTCGTCAGAAAAACTTTAGCAGTTAGTGTTATATGAAAAGCCATGCTACACACTAACTGCCATACAGTCTCAGAGCAAGTAGGAGCTGAAAACCGAAGGCAAAGTTTTAGATAGTTTTTTTGTTATGTGATCAAAGGTTATTGTATTACATCACATCTTGAATGCAAATCTTGTAAATGATTGTGACAAATTCTTTCACTGGACAATGAGAAATCAACCCGCAACAAAGGGTTACTTTAATTTGCTGAAATGCTCATCTACTGCATTACTGACAAAACCATGATGCAAGTCTTGCAGTAATTGCAGCATGAATTGCTGTAAATGTGTGTAAATTTCACTTTCATTCAATTTATATTGTAGGACCCTAAAAAACAGTTTCCAGAGAAATATGAGATGACAAGAAAAGACTCTAAATTAATATTTAATTAGCAGGTTAAAAGCAAGTTGGCCCCAAAGATATTTTCTGCTGGATCAGGGTGCGTTTGGAGATTTTAAGTAGAACATGCTCTCAAGTGTATATCTGATGGAAAAAATGAGCACTTAGACAACAGCAGTGTCCCCGTTCAGGGATTTGCCTTCCCAAAGTCTTCATTTCTAGACCAAATAGGTCTTGACAACTCAGAATGGTCTGTCCTGTTCGATGCAGTCTGTTTTTGCATTAATTTGGAGCACACAGCTAATAAAACAAAGTTCTAAATGATGATTGAGAAATTTAAAGTAATTGTTTACTATGTACCATCTTGATATATCAGCTCATTTTTAAGTAAGGTCACATAAATCCAAGAATTTTGGTCTTAAAACAGAGTTGATGGCTTGGGGTGACTTACTGATACAGTAGAATTAAACATATAAGAAGGATTTTTTTTTTGTGTGTGGTTGATTGACATCATAGCCCTTATGTCTAAAAAAAACCCCCCACTCTAATTCACAAAAAAGGACCTTATTTCTTAATTTATTTCTTTAATTTAACTACTAGAGATCAGAACACCTTTTCTAATGAGGGGGTGCAAGTTAAGGAAGGTCTTTGTGCTTTACACTGGTCTCAAAATGAACTTCACTGACAGCACAAAAACATTTTTTGGACACTCTGTTAGCATTTATATAATATTTATTATTCAAAGATTTTCACAGTTTAATCTATCAGGGAAAAAAAACGTATGAAAAATGGGAGGTAAATGAGTTTAACCCAGACACTCACAAATGTGAGATCATCTCAACAGAACGTACCAACACCTGCAGTTTCTCCCCCAACAACTTCTAAGAGGTACACAGCTGGTGATTACAGTCAAATGGTCCCCTAGAGACCAAACTGGGCACTGGTGGGGAAAAGTGCTACCAGAGAGCATAAACTGAAAAGGGAAAATGTGACCAAGCAAGAAAAATGCAGTAGAAGTACTGAGATAAAATAATGTCAACTGAACTAAAATAAAATCAAAATACACTAAGATTCAGTGTCTGTGGCAGCACAGGCAGATACATGATATCTGGTGTTGTCTTTGGTCTCTCTTCAAAGTACATGGTTCCCACCATTATGGCTCAGAAATTGTGGTATGTTCAAACATTGTTCTTTTTCCTTAAAAGGACACTGGCTGGACCTTGTTTATAAGGTCACATGATGAGTTTATTTTAGTTTAAAACTCAGGACTTAATTTGGAATACATGTCTACATTGATAACAGGGGGGAAAGTTAGAAATGTTAACTTCCTTGGAGCTCTGCTTCAGTGTGCTCCTCATCAACTGAATCAGGCTTTTTAAGTTGAGCTTGAAGTTGTGCTGAATGCACTGATATCAGTGCCTTAGATAATTAAGAACAATATCCAGAAACTGAATGATTGGAAAAGAAAATGCTCCATGTGACTTGGCCAGTTTCCTAAATTTGTGCCCTTGCGTTGCTTCAGGGTAAACCGACCCCATGCATTACAGTTTTTTTTCCCAGTGACCACATCAGTCAAGTAGATTTTAAGCCCTGGCTCAGCAGCGCCTCGACATGAATGGGACATTTAGTGGACTGCTGACTGGGACCTGTGTTGTGCCTCACATGTGGTCTGTGACCCCTCCTTTCAAACACTGTTGAAAAAAGGAAACAGGATGCATAAACCATTTGACTTGGCCCATTTGTGCGTGTGACTCAAAGTGAAGCGCTGGGGCAAGTCCGGGCTTGTAGAAAAGAAAATAATTCATTGATGGTCAAAGACTCTTGTGCCTGCTGTGTTCAGTCTATGATCTAATGTGCAGCGCTTTAAAGCTGTAAAACAAACTTTCTACCCCTGGCTTACACGCTTCCCTTTAGTCATTTCCCCTTCTTGCTATGAAACCACCATTTAAAAGAGAACAAGGTTTTTGAGTATTGCATTTTTTGGTAGAATTGATTTTCCTTTTTTTGGTGTTAACACTACAACTGTGCAACTGAATTAGAGACGGTTATCCTTGATTTAACATATCAAGTCACTTTTATTTATATATCACATCTGATAAACAAAAAAAAATCCAACAGAGTAGGAAATAAAAGTGATGTGTCTTCCTTTAGTCTAGCTTGGTTTCATGACAGTTTTAGCTTTGAAGCAATATTCAAATGCTGCCCCCAAAGGCTAAGTCAGGAGACTCTGATGACTTTAAAGGTTGGGATACATCTGGTATATGTGACATTTGCTCCACACAATTAAATTTGTAAGGGATGAAAACAGGTAACAGCAAAATTTTCTGCTTTGTTGCTCGAGTTTCTAAATATGAATTTAAAGTGAAAGCCTAGGTAAAATTGTGAAGATCAGTTTTCTGCTCTATGATTAATCTAGAATTAAGGTGATGATAACAATTTAGTTGTAGGTTAGTTTGCCCCCCTTACTCAAGCCTCTCAAAACATAAAGTCATACAAAAGCAAAGCGTCTATTCTTTGAAGTGTCTTTCTTGAACTTAAACCTAATTGTCCTAAATGAAATCAAATAATTTCAGCAAAAAGAAGAGCATGTGTTATTGTAAAAGTCAGTTATATACTTCCAATAAAATATGTACAATCACATTCACGCTGTAGATTTTACGACATACATATAAAAAAATATAACCTCTAACTAGTGGCTTTATGTTTTGGATTTTTTAAAAGAAAATCAGTCTTTGCGACACATTAGCTCTCTAAGAGGGGTATGAAGATCTAGGTCCTGGCAGTCACACGACACTCCTAGTGGTAATCTAACTCTCCTTGGGGATTATATGACCTTTGTGTTCTAGGGCCATATGGAGCACACATCTGTCACCTTGATATGTAGCCACAGCACATCACTCACCTGCCATCTTGAATCTGATATGTTATTTATTTCTGTGATTCATAGTCAGAATTATGGCTATAGGAAACCCTGCAATAAGCCTTTTCCATGGGTGGAAAATTCACGGGTGTAATATTAGCATTCACTCTGTTGCACTTATGTGTCCCAGTAATGAGACAGCATACATCACATGACCTGGCCTAATTTAACATCAAACTTTACCACTTTGGGCTTTCAAAGTTACATTTTGTCACTTGAATGAGACACAGCATTGAAAAGCATAGGTCTTTTTTTTCTGACTTTACACCTAATGTAAATATAAATTAAGTTAAGACTTAATATTTAATTTAGTGCTATTTAAAAGTTAAAAACACTGCAGTGTTTTACTCTAGCCTGACTCACATACTAGTAAATTTTAGCTGGAGACAGATATCACTGTAACACAGCATAAGCTGCCCATTTATTCTCTTTACTAAAGGGAAGCAAACAGAAGGCATAGCATTTGGATAACTGTTACACCGATACTACCATATCTTTTTTTTTTATAGCTTTATACAATAACTTAATCACCACTGTCATCATCCACTTCACAGTGGCTGCAACTACTGGTAATATTTCTTTTCACACACTTCTCAAAACAAAAGGTCTGTGTAACATGGTTTCCTTAAAGTAAAATATTTCTGCCAAGTATCTGCTTTTTTAACCTTTTTAAAAGAAAATAAAGAAGACTCTTCATTTCTCTTGACACGTCTTTAATACTTTAACCTTTGCACTTTTGAATATTAAAATAGGAAAATAAAGTCCTACCCCCCGACACCACACCCCAAATCTGATTTTCCAAAGCTTGAATGATCATTAGAAACCAAGAAGGTGGACTTCCAGGGTTAGCAAATCACTGCCTGTTAAGAATCGGTGACCTTTGACTTGCTAGTAAGGATGCAGCTCCCTTATGGCCATCTGTGTTTAAGGTTAATAAATAATAGTGGGAGCTCTCTTGTCAGAATTAATCAGTCCCACCCCAGCAATATGCCTGCATCACCGCCAGCACATCCTGCATATATTACAGGGCACATACAACCTTTATGTAGTTCACACAGAATCGCTAGCTGAGGGTGATGCAAAGCACTTATTCAATATCCATTTGCTATGTTATTTTAAAAGCACACCATATATTAGAAGTTATGACAACTTGGATACAATTTACATTTGGTGACTAGGGTTTCATAGGCCTATATATTTGATTTACAGCAGGATGTTTAATGTATAGTGTATTATAGAGTACAGGGTAAATGTAATAACCTTTCATCTTGGTGTGGTAAGGTGGAGTGGTTAAATGTTGGATGTAATGAGGAGATGAAAGCTGAAAAGGGAGACATCTGTCAAATGACTTAACCTAAAGTATGTTCAACACAGAGCTCTCCTCTGTTGGGTTGCTTTGTAAATGATGCTTTGACCCATGATTAATTCTACCTAAATTCAAGGACCTTACATTCCCAGAAACAACAGCTTGTTCTCTGAAAACCACCACTGAAACACCCTATAATTATCAGAAACGTAACATGCACCCGTCAATTTGGCCTTTCCATCCATGTACTGTGAACCAATTAGGGATGCTGGAGATATCATCTGAACGGGCTGCCAAATTTCCTCTATCAGGCAGTGCTCCAACACAGTTATAAACAACCTCAAGCTAAGATCAATTCACAGACTGCATGTTGAAATCTAGAGTCAGCTGCCAGTTACAGGAGATGGATGTTTATTAATGTTAACGCTCTGAAAGCTGTAGTGAATTATTTTGGAAATAAAATAGGAGAACTTGATAAAAACATAAAGTAGTTCAGCAGAATGGCAACTCATATTTTGTGTGCAACAGCACTGCAACGATACTTAAAATACATTTGGAATGTACAGCAGATTCTGTTTTCACAAGACATCTGTCAGGTTTTTGAAAAGAAAATTGTATGCATACCATTTTAATTGCTCCTAAAAGTACTTGCTGAGCTCGTGTTTGGTCTCGGAGAAGATGTAACCAAAGGTTCATTGGAGGACATGATAACAAGACCTGCAAATCACTACGGGAATCAAGAAGAGCAGATAAATAAATTTATATTCCAAAAAATGCTGTAACAGCCCTTTGTTGTTTGTTGGGTTGATGTCAAACTTTTGGACAGTATAATTTAGTCAGGAGTGATGGAAAATGACAGCGCCAGACCTCTGCTGTGGTTGCCATTGGCTAAAGTGCTGGTGGTTGATATCTGAGACAATGCCAGAGGATTTTCAAGCTTTTGGGTACAGGCAGGGGGTGACAGTTTAAAAAAAACCAAAGTATTCAAAATGAGCAGAAAGAAATTAAATGAGAAAAAACGGAAACCTAAACCTAAAGGCATTTTGCTGTGCTTGCATCCATTAGAAATCAGTTCAGTAACTTGTCATCGATGCAGTAAAGCCCAGAATGCATTTAATTCAATTCAATTCAGTTTATTTAATTTTTGTTTATATAAATATTTATTTATATATAATATATTAGAATCATCTTTACACACGCGCCAAATCACAACAACAGTCGCCTCAAGGTGCTTCGCTTTATATTGTACAGTAGATCGTACAATAATTGATACAGAGAAAAACCCAACAATCATATGACCCCCTATGAGCAAGCACTTTGGTGAGAGTGGGAAGGAAAAACTGCCTTTTAACAGGAAGAACCCTCCAGCAGAACCAGGCTCAGGGAGGGGCGGGGCCATCTGCTGTGACCGGTTGGGGTGAGAGAAGGAAAACAGGATAAAAGACATGCTGTGGAAGAGAGACAGAGATTAATAACAAGTACAATTCAATGCAGAGAGGTCTATTAACACATAATGAGTGAAAAAAGTGACTGAAAAGGAAAAACTCAACCCATCATGGGAATCCCCCAGCAGGCTATGCCTATTGCAGCATAACTAAGGGAGGATTCAGGGTCACCTGGTCCAGCCCTAACTATATGCTTTAGCAAAAAGGAAAGTTTTAAGCCTAATCTTAAAAGTAGAGATAGTGTCTGTCTCCCGAATCCAAACTGGAAGCTGGTTCCACAGAAGAGGGGCCTGAAAACTGAAGGCTCTGCCTCCCATTCTACTTTTAAATACTCTAGGAACAACAAGTAAGCCTGCCGTGCAAGAGCGAAGTGCTCTAATAGGCTGATATGGTACTACAAGGTCATTAAGATAAGATGGGGCCTGATTATTTAAGACTTTTATGTGAGGAGCAGGATTTTGAATTCTGGATTTAACAGGAAGCCACTGAAGGGAGCCAGTCCAGCCTAGAAGTAATAAATGCATGAACTAGTTTTTCAATGTCAATTAGTTTAATTAGTAAACTATAAAGATACAATACTAGTTGTATTTGCAGCATTTTCATTCTTTGTGCAAAGCCACCCAGCTTCTGTGTCTACCTATTTGTGTGGCTGCCTTCTTTACAGATTGGACTGGAGCTGGGACGTGCAGCAGGCACACTTGCAACGCCTGAGAAGTTTGGTTTAGGTCATAGAACTAAGTTCATTCTTGGAGCTCAGTTACTGAACACTTAGTTTTGCTTGGTTGCTGGACCGCACACATTGCTGCAGTTGTTTTCCAACTAATGCGCTTTTTTCTACATGAATAACTTTAAAGATTACACCAGCCGCTGCTTGTTTGAGTTCTTTTATTATACCTTCATTCTACCACCATATTTAACATAGCGTCGCTGAGGACCCCAAAAACAGTTTATTGTAAAAGGAAAATAGTAAAACCTTTTTTTTTCTTGCAGCACCATTAGTTATATAATATCTGTCATGTAAGGACAAAAAATAGATTATTATTATTAATTCGGCAAGTTACAAAAATGCTTTTTTTCTTTAATGCAACTTGTAGTTTTTATCCAAAAAAACAATCCACTTTTACTTAATAGCTAATCGACCATCTTTTAACTCTTAATCCCTTAGTTTTCAGTCATTTCAAGTAAACATGATTTATATTGTGTTTATATGACAAAACTAATTAGTGTAATTTTGACCCCAATATAAAATAACTGAAATAAATAACTAGCCAGCCCAGAAACACAATCTTCTTTCTATCCTTGGTCTGTCCTGAAATCTCGTGAAACACCTCACCTACTGTAGGAGGTGTCCAAGAAGGATCCTGGCCAGATTTCCCTACCGCCATAGCCCCCATGTCTGCATGGGGTCTTTTCCAGGACTCCAGACTCCTCCCACAATTCAAAGACACGCATCTTTGGTTAGTTGCTGATTCTAAATTTGCTTTAATTGTGAATGTAAGTGTGAATGTTTGTCTGTCTCTGTGTTAGTCCTATGATAGAATGACATCTTGCACAGGGTGTATTCTGCCTCTCGCCCTGTGACAGCTGGGATAGGCTCCAGCCGTACTGGGGCACAGAATTTGATACGTGGAAGAAAATGATTGGATGGATGAATATATATGTTTTATGTCTCCAACCAAAACATGATTGATGATGTGAGCAGTAGAACCTGATGGGTTATAGAAACTCTTCACACAATTATTAGGGACATCTGTGAAGAAATTAATTGAGGGATAGTTTATTATGTTCCTGTGCTTATTTGGAGGAATGTGTACGAGGTTTAATCTTTTCATCTATTGAGGCATGCATAGGCAAGGTCAAAACTGCAGTTTATTAGAGGTTAACAGGATTTTTCAAATACGTCTTTGAAATATTTGAGCTGAATGTCTTGTGTTGCAAAGAGCATTCATTTACAGGCAGAAAGAGAATGTCCTTGTGCTTCAACCTTTGGTCTGAGTAATTCCAAAAGCTTCTGCAGAATCATATACTATTATCACCTTTATTGCCATGAATCACTGATGTTGAATTTTCTGTGGACCGCAGAGTGTCTGCAGTTACAGCACAATACTTTCCAAGGTTTTTACTTTTTAAGCTACAGAATATTTAAAAAGTCCTAAATTGGAACACAGAATAAGCGTTTGTTTTACAATTGGTTAACTGCCCAAAAAATATTATGCTATGATGATGAGGTCTAGCCTGACTCAGGCTGCTTTGATTTCATAAAAATATGGCAAAAGGCAGAAAGGCACGTGGGTGAAGGGCGGAAGTGCTAGATTTAAACTGTACACATCCACTCACTCATATAAACACAACAAACCTACTCCTCGTACTATATCAGATCTCGTGCCAGTGCAATGAGGTTTCCTTTGCAAAGAAGCACTGCATCAACAAAGAAAGACAATCTGTTTAATATTATAAAAGCCACACTGGGAGCTGGCGGGTTTGTGCAGTAGCATCTGGCGTCACCGCAGATGCCTGCCAGGGTGCACATTAGATCAGAGTAATTGGCCAGGACAGCAGTGTGAGATGGACAAATGAGAACCTCCTCCTGGGTGACCTGATGGCCAAGGGGAGAATGAACAATACTGCTCATAGTGTGATAAAGAGCTTGTGGAGTGAAAAACACACTTCTTCAGGAAAACATACGTTCATCCTGCCAACTTTGTGTTATTGGATTAAAAAGTATACTCATACACAATCATGATTAGTGAGAAATTTGGCAAATCATGTTCTCTAAATCATTCTCTACAGTGTAATTCCAACCTACTATTTACTCATTTGTATACAATATTTGCACGACTATTGCCAATAGTCACAAGATATTATAGTAAACCACGGTAAAGTGTTTGATTTAGCAGACTTTATCTAGACTTCCATATAAATTATTATTTAATAAATTCAGGGTTTAAATGCATCAGTTTATATTCCATTATAAGATTTCAACAGGAACTGGTTTTCTAAATAGGCTTTGGGATATTCTTTACACTTATCCATCGATGGGTAAAGGCCAGATTTACTAAATAGGACAAAATAGCATGTGCACACGATCCCCGCATAGGTGTGGTTCGTTTTACATGTAATGTTTTTTAAACACAGGCAATTCAATTCAGTATCTGGCACAAAAAATGAGACATGCTTTTTTTTTCCTGGCACAGTTAGCAGTAAATTGCGTGTTACAAGCATTAGTAAATCACACTTAGTTTTAATATTTTCCTCTCTCTATCTTTTTTGACTTGAGAAAAGAACTCCCAGAAACACATATGCACCTGGGCCAATCGCAAACATGTCTGAGTTCCCACCTGTTACGTGCAATACTGTCACTGTGCTCTCATTGTAAATACCAAGAGTACTTCAAACCCAGTTTGAACTGGCACAACATGTATATCTGACCCTAAATTTAGTGGAATGTTAACTGAAATTTGGACGTGAATAAATATAATGCTTCATTTTGGGTTACCAAAACATTTAGTGGATTGCCTGGCATTATTATTCACCTTGATGTGCATCAGAAGTAAACCAAAGTTTGTGCTGAGAAAAATTCACTGAATAATATAATACGTCACACTTTTCTATTTCATAAATGGGACTCGCTGTTTACATTATGTGGCAAAATTGTTCATCCATCCATTCACTTCCGCTTATCCTTTTCAGGGTTGCAGGGGGCGCTGGAGGCTATCCCAGATGTCTTAGGGCCAGAGTCAGGGTACACACTAGACAGGTCGTCAGTCTGTTGCAGGGCTAACACATATATACAGACAACCATTCGCACTCATATTCATACCTATGGGCACTTTAGAGTTTCCAATTAACCCATCCCCACTTTAGTGGGGCAAAATTGTTCATTTTTTATTTTTTGTGAAAACATTTTAGAAACTAAACATTTACTTTCATGGTTACAATAATATCGGTGGATGATGATTTTCATAAGTATGTGTGCCTTTGTTTTTCGGAGTTTTGTACTATATTCATATCAGTGGTTGGATCAAAGTTTCCAATCCCAAGTACTACATATTCTGTTAGAAATGGAAGAATTTATTTTTGCTTTCCAATACTATAAAATACACAAACAGTTGTAGCAAAAGTAGAGATAAATAATATTGGCATACAGAAAAATGAAAAAAAAAAAAACATCCACAAGAAAATCAAAATGTAAAAATTACAAACAGAGAGGAGGCTAGTAAACAGGAAATATGTAGCACACAAGTCATCTTGGACCTAAATTCCCTTTCCTTAAACAAATAAATACTTATTGTGAACAATCTCAAATGTTGAAAAAAAAAATGGTTTGACGCCAGGCATGTCTTGAGCAAGCAGATTTAATATTGCTGAGATGGATCAAATGAAGACTTAAAAAAGGAGTTCTAACTGATTCTGAATGTGCAACTTTGATCTTATCTTTGAAAAACTTTGGCAGAAAATGCACACTAATAAAGAAAAGAAATGTAAACAAAATATTTACACGTAATGCAGTCTCATTAGTGTTACATTTCAACTATACTGTGTTTGTACACTGCCACAGACAAACTGTGGTAAAACAAGAGGGGAGCAAAAGGAAACGGCTAAAAACCACCTTTCTTTGCCTTGATGGTAATAATAGAGGAGCCAAGGGAGCAAGGCAAGGCAGCTGGAGCCAGCTCACTTATAGATATAAAAAAGTACTTGAACAAAGAAGCTCCCATTTTTCATGACAGTATCAGCCCACACTGACTGAACTTTAAAAAAGACCTCAGGAAGAAATGGCGCAAATGCCTCAGTGTTCTTATCTCAGAAGAATGGAAGAAAATAGTCTTCAGAGCTCATAGGTAATGGTCCAGATCTGCTCCAGTGATTTTTTTTTTTGGCCTTTCTAAAATGGACTCAGAGCACTCTATTGGTATTCCACAGCAGTCAAATCCATTTGGAAGATTTATTAGATTCCAGTCCGTTCTGCTTCATCCAATTAGTAAAAGGACATCAGGATAAAAGGAGAATCTTGTTAGCTTCCAGTGGTAGTGGATGAGATAGGAACAGCGGCAGAGGTTCATTTCTAACATCCGCATGCTTCCGTTGGCAGCTGTTACACATGTCTGAGGTCAGTCAGAATCATCTTTACACACGCAGGCACACTCTTCATGGTGTTCCAAGGGCACATCTGTCATGGACTTCTGGAGACCTCGTACACCACTTCGATGTTTCAACAGTAGAACCTGTTTACAAAAGAGGCCAGAAGCAGTGTTTTTAAAGCATGTTGAGTGGATAGGTTATTTAGACCTTTAACTGCTGCTTTGCAAAGTGGAACCACGGATGATGGGTGGAAATGTTTGTGTGATTTTGGTATAACAAAAAAAATCTTTGTGAAGTACATTGTAAATATCAAACCAGTCCAACCAATAATATTTTGCTTTGACATGTGTAAGACATGTTGCATGTAATGGTAAAAAAAAATAAAAACCCAGATGTGTTAAAATTCTATGTTCATTGTTCATTTTGTTTTGTTTTGTTTTGAAAAATGCATGTTAAAATGTACATAAATCAGGTTTGGGTTTCAAAAAATCCTCCATTTTTGATTGAAATGCAAACACTTTTTAAGTAACATGGTATGCAAGTAGCAAACTTTGGAAGGTTAAAAAAAAATTAGAATGTTAAAATTCACAAAATAAGAAATGGCAATCTGATTTTAACTGTCTTTGCACTGTTTCACTACAAGATCCATAAACAATGTGGTGGTTTTTCTAAACCACATATAATCGTTTGGGAGTAACTGTCAATCTTTTAAATCTGTTGTTTGAATACAAGGACAAGTTTTAAAATGTCATAGATCAGGGGAAAACAAATTACTTTTGTAAAGCTTTGTGAAGAAGTGAAAACCTTTCAAAGCTTTCAAAGTCCGTGTAACCAATTTCTGCTTGTGGCCCAGCATTTGCTGGCCTTAGAGACCACTAAGCCTTCTGTTTGTACAAACAACCTATATTACTTCCACACGCTATTAGGAGAGAAAGTAGAATCCATATTTGTATCAAAATGATAAGTAAAAGGCAAATAACAAAGGATTCTACCAAGATGATGACCAAAATAACTTTAGAAAACAGAATAGCACAAAACCAGGTTTAAAAAAATCAATATAAATCTGAATAAAACTGCAGTAATATTCACGTATTCCATAATTAAAACTATTTTTTTCTACCTCATATTGCAGGTGTTTTTCATATTATTATGTGTTCAGATAAAAACTAACAAAATAAACATCAAATGGATTTCATCATGCCATGATCAAATTGATATTTACCTCATGATATTTCTTTGTGACTCTGGCAGGAATACACTGACAGTCGTAGCAGCGGTGAGAGCAGCAGGAACAGTTTCCACCACAGCGCTTCACCAGGAGGCAGCTGGGCCAGAAAATGACATCTGTCCTTTTCAGCTCTTCACGCAGGGATACCGAGAAATTACGTGGCGTGCAGCTGTAGAGTTGAACTTCTTCCCTCAGAAGATTGAGATCAGCTCCACCTCAAATGCATCAGATGTTATTATTTCAACACAACATTTCACCAAAACATATTATTTTAATATTAATCATTTCAGTAGTGGCTCTTGGACTAAATTTACATTTAATTCATGAAAACAAACATGTTAATAATGTCCTACCTCGGGCCTTCTTACTGTGGATGAATGATTTCCCCAGCACATGCCATGTAGGTTTGTACAACTCTTCCATATCCATCTGCCATCGTTCTGGTTCCAGGTACTTCATGACCTCCTCTACAGTGCTCAGCTCCGTCACAGCCTCTGACAGCTCCTCAATATCCTGCAGGGATGGAGGGAGAACTGCAGGGGTGTTGGGCTCTGGTACACTCTGTGGGAAAACCAACAAATCAAATGAAGAGAGATGGAACAGATGGGTCATTTGCATACTAACTGAAAAAAAGTGTTTTTTTTAATGTAAAGAGTCCAACTTGCATAGCTTTGGGTTTTGATGGAAAAAGTCTTTAAACAAGCTTTCATAATAAATACACAACTCTCTCAATAAGATGAAATGTGCCATACATAATAAGGTCAAATAATTACCTCATTACATAAACTGCCTCAAGGATACTTAAACCTCAGCCACTTTGTGTGACATTTAAAAGTTGGAAGTGTACTTTAGGTTATAAATATTAAAACAGGATAATTATAGTGAAGGAGGAATTTTGTCATTGGTGACAGGATGTTAAAAATGACCTTACTCTGCTATTGTACATTTTACATCATGATAAAATATAAAGTTTAATTTGAGTTACAGGTCATTAAACGATATGGTGAACTGGACTTGAGTTAAGCTGAAAATCATAACATCGTACTGTAGCAGGGGCTCAAACTAATATTTCGATTAACAGTGACTACAGTCTCTGAGGATCACAGACACATGCAGGGATTTCCACACTGGGCCAAACTGAAGGCATTCGCTTACATTTGACAGAAACATACTGAAGACTGAAATTTCAGTCTGTAAATAAAAATGAAAATGAGAATTTGTCATACATGACAAACGTGATAACAAATTCAACATTTAAAAAACTGACCATGCAATGAGTAATGCAATAGTATAATTATAATTTAATTATTTAAAAATAATACACATTTTTTTATATTAGTCCCCCTCGCCGATGCAAAAAAACAAACAAATCGGAATTAATGAGAGACATTTTTTAAGCTGCCAAATGAGATCGCATCTTTGCCACCTCCTTTGATCACTTTCCATTCCAACATTTATCTCTGTAGATTTGGTTGGCAACAGTATTATTTGTTTCAAGCTCTGAACTCTCTAGTGAGATACAGCAAGCAGTCACAGAGAAGATTGATACCTGGTGTGTTACTCTTCCCACGAGAGAAGGAGCTAATCTGTTAGACCTTTCAGTCTTGTGATGGTGCAACATGTCAGCTCACTGGTCTCTCTAATCTTACGTGACTGACAGGTAGAAGGAAACATTGTGACACAACAACAGCAACATAAAAAAAGCTTGAAAACACTAAAAATGTTGCCTTTTGGCAGCTGTGTTTTAAGGGAATAAATGAGAGGACCGAATGAAGAGTGGCAGTTTTTCTCATTGGTACTAACATTGTAAAGATAAACATTGTAAAATAAATGTTTTACCTAGCTGATAATATGAATACATGTATGTAGAGTAACTATAATGCGCGTCAGCTGACTGCTGAAGCATACGAAGACAGCAGGATTAAGATGCATACTTCTGTAAATTGGACTAGACACAAAGGTAATTAAAAGTTTAAAAAAATATAGAAAGATCTTCATAGTGAATGAAAAGGTAGAACGCCAACAACACTAATAAGATTTATTGGCATCGTAAGTGTGCTCAAAATCCAAGCCCCCTGGCAATGACTTTAAAATGAGATGCCAGTGGTTTGACATGGCTGCACCACAGGCTGGAAAAATACAGCTGATGCACAGCTGTGTTCACGCCACAGATATGACTCATGCTAATGAGGTTTCCTTTATAACAACTGAGCATATCTTTGGTTTATTTGGCACCAACTGAGATACACAATCACAAATGTGAAAGAATTATTTATAGGAAAAAAAATGGTCATATAGCACCATACGTATGAGTGATGCAGCTGTATTTCCAGACAACAGAGAGAATCTGTGATTCTTATTAGTTGAGCCTTGGCAGTGGCTAACTGTATGGACTGGAAGCCATTAACAGCTTGTGAATGTCGATGGTGCAACACTCCCCCAATTAGCAACACTCTGCAAGCTCAGCGTCAGATAGAGAAGCCAAGCAATCCTTCAGAGACACATCAAGATGGTGTGAATAAAGCTATAAGTAGCAGATGAGGGAGCCAATTTAAGGGAATTCAGGAACAAAGTCCTTACATGGACCACCAAAACTGAATTCAGAGCAGTGTCTGTGTGTCAGGTGTAAGACATAGATGTATGAACAGTTATGATATATTCTGTAACGCTTTTTCAGGGTCAAATAAACTAATTAACTATAGAAACAATGCACACATGTTCCATATTAGATGAAGTTCCTCAAGGGCGTTTTAGTAGTTGTAGCTAATGTATAATTAAGATTTATCATGTAAGAGTTTTAACTTTCTGTGTAAAAAAAAATAACCAGTTGCTTCACAAGGTCTTCATTAGTTGTCATTTTGTGATAAATGAACATCTAAAACACAAATGGCTAAAACAAAGTGAGTAAAGCAGTATTCAGCAAAGGCTTTGAGCTCGTTTTTTCCCTCTTTCCAAAACCTTCCTTTTCATAAAGTTTATAGTTAGGGCTCAGTGTGAATCATCTGTTGGTTATGTAGACAGGCTGCTGGGGGACTTCCCACGATGTACTGTGCATTCTTCTCCACTCAACTCTTTTCATACTCCAAGCATTTTTATGCCACTACTGAATGTCTTTAATAGATTGTGTCTTGTCCTTGTCTAGACTCTTGTCTTTGCCCTCACCCTATCAACTGGTCACAGCAGATGGCTGCCCCTCTATGAGCCTTCCTGTTAAGAGGAAGTTCCTCCTTCTCAGTGTCACCAAGCGCTTATTCACAGGGGACAGTCTGAATGTTAGGATTTGCTATTTTTTAAACTTTTGTCCCTGTGTTTACTTTACAATATAAAGGCCCTTGATGGCCTGTTATTATGAATTAGGGCTATATAGACAAAACTGAATTGACTGACTTAGTAATAGAAAGCACAAGACATAAATATTAAACTTCAAGACACTTTGCGGTGACACGACAGAATGACTAAACATTTGGCTAAAATCACAATTTTTTACTTTTATTAAGTGTTTTTAATAGACCAGACTGGTATCTATGATTTTGTTTTGTCTACCTTAGCAACTCTTATTATCTTCCATTTATATCTTTTATGAAATAAATAAATAATAAATGCTGAGCCAGCAGCCCAAGGCACACTAGACAATTCTGCATATTAAGCACAGACATTGTGGAGTCTTCTGTCCTCAAACCAAACTGAAGTACATGCAATTTCGAATCTTATATAAGTTGAAGCACACAGAGACAGCATCCTAAAATGGTATTGCCCAACTTGCAGTCAAGGCCACTTGGGCAGTGAGCTGAGTGCATGTTTCAAAAAATATCACTTGCTTTTGAAAGGCTGAAACTGTTTATTCAGAAGATTTTAAAGTGCTTCTTATCACTACCAAAGCCTCTAAACCCCCTTACCCCGAAGAAGAACTTTGTTCTCAAGCAGTGATTTCCTTGTTTCGGAGTCTCTTTGTTCTCATAAAGCACAACCACACGTTCTTATTTCTGGTATCTAAAATGACAGGTTCAACTAACTATGTTGAGATGACAATTCTGAAATAGCTTTTTGAAATAGCTCTGAAAAACAATATCTTCTCATTCACATGGATTTGAAAACCACTTCCTTGCACAAGAGGACTTTGAGTAAGCAACTTGGTTTGTTGTGCGTGAAAAAAGTGTTTTTTGCTCGCACTATATGCCACACACTGCAATTGAGGTTGCCGTAAAAACAAACCTTAGTTTCATCATGCCAACGGTAAAGCTCCTGTATGACTTTGCCAGTCATTTTCATTCTCTTTAGGAAAGACTTGCATTCTTTACCTGCTCCATTAGCTTCTATTCAAGTCTTCATGTTTACAATTAGACAGTTTTATATGATTAGTGTAGTTTGCTGCTATTCAGACAAGCATAAGGCACATAGATCCTGAGTGTGTAAAACTCTTTTCAATCCATTTAAACAAAGGTGGTAGGATGATGTTTCCTTTCAAAGTAACAGTGCAGTTTAATTGGGGACTGAGACCTCACAGACACAATGATGTATGTTTTGTTTGTCCCTGTAACCCGCAGTGCACACCACTCAACACCGCTTATGCCCTATTCAACAGCCTCCTTCTCCTTCTGTGTTTTAACAACCTCTTTGCCTCAGCCTTTTTGCTTTTTCTAAAATTTCTTCCTGTGAATTACAGGCTGGGTCTTATTTTTTCCCCCTTTCATTCCATGGAAGTGGTGGGGAGGAATTATTGCTTGTTTAAATATATACTAAAGTACTGGCCCCTGCATGGCATGAGGTTCCAGTAGCTGCTGGTTGACCACAGAGGAAACAGAGTGCTGCTGTTCTTGTGTGCTCCTCCTCTGTCAGAGGAAGGTTCAAAGGGAAGGCAGACCGAACGTGCGGAGGCCAAACTTCCTTTTCCCCATCATGGTTTCCGCACCTTCTAGAGTTGGAACATGAAGGAAAAACTTGGTCTCTGTTTCATCAAACAGTTTATGGAAAGGAACTGAACACCGGAGAATAATGTCAATCTGCTATTAAGGGATTAAGTTTAAGTTCAAACTTCTCAAATACCTGCTGTTTCGTGAAGTACTCTTTCTTTTCCAATTAAAATGTTTTATGAAATGTCACATATATTTAGGCGTTGTGTTGCTCTTAACTGTTATTTATGCTTTATTTAGGATGGTTATCTCAACTATGAACTGCTCATTCTTCACTTTTAACTTCTGTGTATAGATGCATAAATGCATGTTAATAATATTAGAGAAAACAAGTAGGTAAATAAATCTAATGCTAAAATAGGTATGGCTTCAACATGGCTGATGAAGGAGATCCAGTTTAGGTGCCACAATGTAAAAATGTGTCTGAAAATAGCAACTTTAACACTGTCGCTGCAAAACTGTGACATTCTGCTATGACTGACCCATAAATCAGAGAGTGCTTTGCTTAAATCGGTGAAAACCTTCCTTAACACTTGAATGAAAGATGTAATGAAAGATGTTGAGCAAGTTTTATGTAAAAACAGAGAGGAAATGATGGATGATAAAGAAAGGCAAAAGTCAACATCTGAACATGATACAATTTTTTACGAGAATTATAGATGAACTCAGATGAATCAAAGCACCAAGCCTTTAAATTCCACTGATGTATGTCCACCATTACTTTTGGCCTTCCACTTGTTGAAAGGTAAAATTGTTTGGAGAGATAAATCTAAATCTCTCTGAGTGGTTACACTGCGAAACAGCAGGTCTTTGGGAATTTCTGTTGTATCCTTGTTAATGTGGAGTACAAGAGGAATGAGAACAAGAGGAAAGGGTCAGGGGTAATCAAGGAAGACCATTGAAACCAGCAGGATACAGTGACTGTGCTTCATAGTAAGTTAAGCTTCTGTGATAATGATAATGACTGCTCTTTTTTGGTTCAGATGTTCAGCCTGCATGGCAAGGATTCTGCTCATGATTATGTTGTTGTTGTAGTAACTAGAGTACACTACAGTACAAAAAAATCCTCTTTTTGATAGATGCCAAATGCAATGTGCTCTAAAGGGTTTATTACAGATGGCAAGGATAACTTCTTAAAGATTCAAATAAAGCATTATTTTAATAATAATTCCCATTAACATTGATACACTTCAATGATTTATTTTCGTCTAAAAGCCAAGGTTATAATATATCGACAGAATTCATGGAGAAATAAAAAAACAGAGGGATTAGATGCTTCATATAACAGCTACACCTCAGCTGCATTGTTTTGAATATTTTTAGACAAGACAATCAGTCATGTAGAGAACCAGTCCACCTGCAACACCAGCTGTAATATCAAAATTTACTGTTTATTAGTTTTATTTAAAAATTAAAAATTTATGATAATATTTTGTTATTTTCTGGAACTTGCCCTACCTCTTTCTAGGTGCATATACTTTGTAAATATGTGTAATTTGTTTATTTAACAGTATAATGTTTGATTATAATACTCTGATTGACTCCATAGTGTAGTATTTAACACATTTGCCTAACACGTGGAGGATCCCCAGCATAAGACTAGGAGGAGACACAAATCCCTGGGAGGTTTGTGTCAAGAAGGGCATCCAGCATAAAAAGCTATGCCAAATCAAACATGTGTCTCCGTTGTGGTAACCCCTTTCAAATAAGGATGCAGGCAAAGGAAGCTTTATTTGCCAGTTTCTCCTGCAAGTTAAATACCTTCCCTGTTTCACTTCTTGGTGGTTTCTACTTTATTGTCAGACACTATTTGAAATATTGTGTGTGCCTGCATAGACCGTGTGTTATACTACAATTTGTAATTATGAGCTCAAACAGACATTAGAGACTCTATTCTTGGACTACATCGCTCAGCATCTAATGACTCAGTTTCCAATATTTTGTGGCTTTTAGCATTTGGCTATCAGGCTAATGGATATCTTTGCAAAGCGTCCTAGCCTGTGTATCAGTCAACTTTTTTGTCTGACTAAAAATAACAAATGCAATTGTAAAAAGACAATAAAGCATTGAATTGACGACATGTGATAGTTCAGCATTTCATTTCTGCAATCCACACATACAGTACTGTTTAACTGCATGCAGCCAAAGCCTACTTGCATGTGATTCATCAGTACTTCTTGAAATACAGCATGGGAACTTGGAAGCAAAAACTGAAAAGCTTCTAGTAACAAAAATCTCATTCTTTGCATATAGATATTCACAGATTATTCATAAAGAGATATAGTTCAATACCCCCCCCCCCCCCACCCAAAAAAAACCACAAACAAAACAAAAACAAAAAAACCCTCACAGTACTCATTCTCTTGTTCAAATAAGAAAGTAATACAAAACACATTTACTTCATACTTCCTTCTGCTGCAAACATTTTTTTCATTAAATCTTTCCTTATAATAGCATCTCATTGGGTTCATATTGGTTAAAGCCTGACCTTGCTTGTGGCCCTGCTGCAGTCTACTGATACAAAAACAGTAATTTGATTTACTGACTCTAACACTGGAAGATAATATATAAGTAATGAATACCTTTCATCTTCTAACTTATCTGTTTAACTGTTTTTGTGATACAGCTTTGAGGTTTGCATGACACTCTGCATGTGTTCAGAGTGACGGTAAATCATTTGGTGGTTCATGCTGCTATCAGCAATGCTATTCTGGGCTTTAATGGTGATGAAAGAATGCAATAATATTGTGAATTAAGACCAAAAGACCAACAACTCTGAAGCACAAAGAAATTAAAACAGTGAATATAAAGCCATTTCAGAAACCTCCGTCGCATATTTGTGCTACAGGCCATCAGGGATTAATGAAGAGTAAAACTGTTGACTTAAACTAGCTTGAACAGAACTAAAACATGACAGGTTAAAACATGGCAGTCATCTCTTTAGTTTATCTTGAGGCTTTTGTCAGTGTGGGATCTGGGACAAATGGATTTTCTGTGTTTGTGTGTGGTCTACATGTCAAGACCAAAAAAAAAGAAGGAGCAAGAGAATGACTAATGGGAAGAGGACAGACGAAGACATAGAAGAGTAGCTATACAGAGACACAAAAGTATGTACTAATAATTTTTCAGATATTATTGATATCAGAAATGCTCTAGTGGCCAGTGACCTTCTGGCAAGAATATAACTGGCTAATCTTGCTGGTTTTTAAACTTCTGCATTACATTGCTCATCATTTTAAAGAATTAAAACGGTCACTTAATTACTTAAATTTAAATTTAATCACACCACATGAGCTACACAAGGTCAGAAGTTTATTATAGCCCTTTCTGTTTCATTCCTTAATCAGCCTTTAGTAGGTGAGCAGTTATGATGGGAACACCAACCTGAGACTATAGAGCTAATGTAGAGAGATGGTTGGGGTGGACCGGAACCCCCAAAAAACTTGGCTTAGTTACTTCTTTCAACCAGATTCTTGTAGTTTTCTTTTGGGTAAATGGCATTTAAACAATCGCAACACTGAATTTATGACCATTCCACCCACGCTGTAGAAATTTCCCTTGAATCATCGCCATAGAGCCAAGACAGAAAAACTCATGGACAGCAAACTAGAATTATCCTACCATTCGACTGATTGATATTTAGCTTGTACTGTATCTTTTCCACAGTGTGTTTTTATACATGATCACATGCAAACCTCATGGGTACTGTTGCTGGAGCCCTTATTCATTATGAGTTCTGGCTTATGCACACACTGTAAATTACAGTGGATAAATGTCTGCCAGAAGTTTAAAAGGTGAATGGAAACAAAGATTAGGTAAGACTGGAACTAGTGATTATAGTATCTGTTACAGGCAAGAGGAACAATAGAAAACAGCAGAACAAAACAGTGTTTGGGTATCTTTGAATCAAATACATATTTCTGGTATACATACAGTACTGTGCAAAAGTTTTAGGCAGGTGTGGAAAAAATGCTGTAAGCAAAGAATGCTTTCAGAAATATAAATGATTGTTTATTGGCCCCAAATGTATTCTGCAGCAGGACAATGACCCCAATCATGCAGCCAAAGTCATTAAGAACTATTTTCAGTGTAAAGAAGAGCAAGAAGTACAGGAAGTGATGGTGCGGCCCCCACAGAGCCCTGATCTCAACATCATTGAGTGTGTCTGGGATTACATGAAGAGACAGAAGGATGTGAGGAAGCCTACATCCACAGAAGATCTGTGGTTAGTTCTCCAAGATGTTTGAAACAACCAACCAGCCGAGTTCCTTCAGAAACTGTGTGCAAGTGCAACCTTGAAGAATTGATACTGTTTTAAAGCCAAAGGGTGGTCACACCAAACACTGATTTGATTTAGATTTCTCTTTTGTTTATTCACTGCATTTTGTTGATTAGTGAAAAAAAAGACGAACATTTTTTAAAGCATTCTTTGCTTACGTCACTTTTTCCTCACCTGCCTAAAACTGTGCAAAGGCACAGTACTGTATTTGTACAAACCAATAAAGAAACACTTCATTTGAATAATACATGATGTAACAATATAAACAGAAACACAGTTGGAAAATTCAGAAATACTCAGAATATCCAGTTCCCCCCAAAAAGGGTCAGTGGACAAATTTTGAATGCAATCTTTAGTGACACTGCAACACCTCCTATGTCAGACTGAAGTGACTACATGGATATATCACGGGTTTAGAACACATTTGGCTTCGTATGGAAGAGTAAAAAACATAAAATAAAATTGAAGTTCAATTATTTCTATTTTGGCATTGCATACTTCAGTATTTCAGGATCCATGATATAAGATTTATCCTTTTTTTGTTAATGTAAATTAAGATATTTTAGTGGTTTTGGTATTCATGAATGAACTTCACTGGATTTACGCCTTTGCAGCTATTGTGTATACATTGTTTTTGCTTTTGTAAAAGTGTATGTGCTATTCTGTCTTCAGTGTATCTTCATAACTAAAATAAATGACAGTACAGGTGCCAGATGTTCCAGTGTGCCTAAGCATAATTTCTCCCCAGTGATGCTTAAAACCTTGGGTACACATAAGCAGGAATGGATGATTGCAAATTAAGACCCCGTGTTATGTAACAAGCAAATTATTTTAATTGTGCTTACATGGAGAGGCACTGCTCACTGCCATGTAAATTCCCAAGATGAAGATGGCAGGAAAGAAACGCTGACAGCTAAGTGTTTACCTACTCACAATGCACATTTTATTTTAGCAGTTAATCATGCACGTACCACAGGCAGCAGGGAGTAGCGGATGCAGAATCCCGGCTCAGAGGGAAAATACTCATCGGAGATGAAGCGAATAGTGATCTGGCTTCCCTTGGAAATGTGACCACCTGGGAGCGATTGTGACCCACACCAGCGACCCAGGATTGTCTTCTCAGTCGGATCTTCTATTTCCACAAAGTCGTACCTGGCACAGTGAACAGAGAAAGGGCAGGACATGTTTTTGGTGTCTTAGATATGATTTGTTAATAGAACCAATCCAGCTATTGCTGGTGCTGTAGCTGGAAATCTGAACTTAGAGTTGAGCCTGTTATCTTTAATTGTGTTCTTGCCTCATTATTAGTCTGTCAGCTCCTTTAAGACTCCCATTGGCACGGTCGTTCTGAAGGTGAGATTGTTAATAAAGCTGCAAGGGCAATAAAGATTTAACCTCATTTAAAAAAAGAATACAAAAATAAATATCTGTAACAGCAGGGTAGCTGCATGAGATGAGATCTCTATTATTTACAGCCCGAGTTAAATGGATAAAAATAAACTGGAAATCACTAGTGCATTGCGGTCAAATCTCAAGTTGAAGAATCTAAGGATAGTGCAGCATAAGCAGCTGTTACTTTTGGCGATTAATGACCAATGATGCGGTCTTTTGACAGGCCTATTACACCACATGTCATTGAAATATAGTTTTTAATTAAACATTGTTGACTGCACAAGAGACCCAGGCCTCTTTAATTGTACTCCAAAACAAATTTCCAGTAGCAAAGTAAAAACTTTACTTTCACATTGTTTTGTTGTATTGGAGATAGCATCTTGTGGAGAAAACCACAACCTTGCCAAGCAGAGGAAAAAACTGTCAGCCCTAAAAAATACAACCTGGGGTTAAATTCTGATATAAGGCCCTTAGCTTTATTAAATATTAGATTTCCACTTTGTCAAAGGATTGTTTTACACTCCACACCTGTTAAGTCACTAGAAAGACAATGCTGCTTCTTGCTAGCTATAGTTAGCAAAGGCACCACAGACATATGCTTCTCATAGCTTTCTGAATTATCCACCTATCCTAGTATGTCCGCTGTCTGTCTGTCTGTCTATTACTTCCCTGCTTGCCATTATATTTCTTTCAAATCTAACATTAAACCACTTTTATCACCTCTTGTAATCTGTAACTGTAACATTTTGCTTTATTGACATGCATATCCTACCTGATGTTATCTGTTTTTTTCTCTTTGAATGTATGTGTGACTAAAGAATGTATCACTTGATCAAAAGCACTGTTTCCTTGTCGTCATTTGAGTTTTCTTTGTAGAGAGATCTCACAGAAGTCTTGTGGCATATTGCTTATAGATTTACTTAGTACAACCTAAGAATGACTTTTAGATTTTTGACTTATCAGTTACAAAATGATTGGTAAGCACACAAGTACTGTTTCAGTATCCCAATCACTCCTCAAATGGCACTTCGGGTCTTTAAGCTGAGTGACTCCTGTAGTTGCAAAAAAACCCTGCAAAATGTCCTTCTGCTCCCATGTTGTGTGACTTTACTAAGTTTCTGATCATCATATTAATATGATTAGTTCTTTAGATATTTTAAAATCACCTTTAATGTGTCATGATGTTCATAGAGTTATAAAGGCAGATAAACAGGGATACCAGCTTAAAAATTATGACTTGACAACTGATTAGCAAATGGTTGAACAGTGTCCCTCGGTTTCTTGGTCAGATTTGACACATTCAGCCAATCTCTGATTACAAATATCTTAGAGTGCAACACTGCAAATATCCAACTTGTACCCTCGTGATAGGTCTTAACTGATCTTTGGGTGATGTCATGATGACTACATCCATCTTTTATATGCAGTTTTATACTCTAGTTCTGGGATTGTTGTCTTTAGTGGTGCATTCCATCAGATTGAAGATTTTAAGTATTTTTTAATGAAAAGTACAAATATATATTGGTTTCTTAAAAATCTATATTTTTTATTTTTGACTTCCATTATGGTCAGTAATGAACATTTTCAGTAATATATTAATATAGTATAATATAACATATATTACACTATAATATATTATAATATATATATTACTGGATTTTAAAATGAAAAAAACTACAGTCAACATAAACTATAAATTTTAGTGTGAGAGAAAAAACAAGACTAAAAGCATCATGTCGTTTGTGGACTTGTCAGGCTTGTGAGTCTGTCTGTAATTACACGACTGTCTGTCTCCTCTGACCGCCCTGCCAATCCATAATACCAGTAAACATTATGAAGTGCAGAGACATATGGCCATGCTCCAAACTCCTTTGGTGTGCCAGTGAAAATATTGACCAATGTCAGCACTTAAGACATGTAGTTCAGGAGTTCAGCCTTTATTATTTATACCTGTGTTTAACTAGTGGCTGCACTGCATTGAATAAAGCCTTGTTTCACTGACTCTTCACAGTCTGGGATTAATCACTTTGCCATTTGCGTCAACAGGCACGCTAACCTCTCATTCAGTGCTGCCAATTCGGATATTTGGATTTCAAGGACATTGTTTACATTTGCACAGGCTTGACAGATTCAGTTCAAGCTGGTTTCAATAAAACAACATGGAGTGACATGAGCAATGCTAAAAATGGATTTTCTGTGATGTTAAATAAACTAAAGGGGTGGGAGTGTCAATACATTTACCAACTCTGTTACCTTTGATGTGGAAATGTATACAGGAAGTTTGTTATCTGCAAAAATGAACTTATTGAGAAGGGCAAAACTGTATATTTCCAGTTTAAATGCATTAATGTTTGATAATTTGTAACAGCAAAAAATCATTTTGGAAAAGGACAAAACATCACTTTAGCTCATCCCTGTTGTCCTCGTTGGAGGTCAGTGAATCGAGAAGCTTTCTTCTCTAAAAGTCATCTTTTAGACTGCTGCAGGGCTTTGACAGATGGCTCATCAATAATGCAGAATACCCTGATCATTACACGTCGACATGTGTTCAGAATCACCATGTTCAACAGTGGTTTCTCAGATTTACAAATAAGGCGACATACTCACAGTGAGCAGGATGAAAATAAAAAAGCGACCTTTTACATGTTGCAGTGGAGAAAGGAGAACCTTTCAGTACCCAGCAAAGAAACTGTGTTTAATATTCACAAAGCTTTCTTGCTACATAGTTTTCCTTCTTGTACATTATTAATAGATACAATATCTGCCACAGAGATGACGCAGATTAGCAACACAAACACTGTCTTTTTAGTCCGCTCTTTTCAGACTGGAGACAGAGAGCATAAATGCCTTTCTCAGAACACTCCTGTCTGGGAGTCGTCAAGCACGAATCAGCTGCCATGCCAACCAGCAGCAAGACCAATCCCTCTCCAATATGCCTCTCCTCCAGTGGATTTGGTAAGAATGCTTTTCATCGTGCCACAGAAAAAACAGAATAACAGATGAGCATCCCGGCTATTCCCTCTCATCATAGCAAAGAGTTCTCACTCCAGGGTTGTTACCAGAGCCAAACACATCTCCCACTGTTGTTTGTTTTAGCCACATTGATGTGAATTAGTGGACAGGAGATTAGACTCTTGTTAATCTGCGTCACATTACACAGTGACATAACAGAGTATCGGCAGCATTGCATGTGATTTTCTTTGTTATAACAACCAGAGAAATGGAGGTCTAAGAGGAAGTTTTGGGGAATTAATTTTTAAACACACATAAAAGATAAAGTAGCAGACTAGGCCAGAGGCTTGTGTGTGTGAGTGTGTATGTGTGTGGGGGGAACAAAGTGTTTGTGTTTGATAGAGGGGAAAAAAGAGAGTGAGTGTAAGAGAAAAGCAGGCAGGTTTGGGATTCTGCGTGTGATTGCATGCACCACTCATCTGTCTGCCAACCCTGGCAAAAGTATGTATCTTGGGATCTGAGCAAAACCTGTTGGGCTTTGTTGGGGGCTTGAGAAGGGTTGGACAAAGATACAAAAATGCTAGAGCTGGAGCAGTGGATGTGAAAATGACTTGCATGACCCTGGAAAAGGATGTTTTTATCGTCTTTGCCCCTTTCTTTGAGGGTGCTGACTAGTGCAGTCTTGTAAGGGCAGTACAGCACAAAAGTTGTCAGTCGGCACCCTGCCCTACTGTGCAACTTTCCCTCGCAGAGTTTTGACAGCAACATTAACCTCATTCGTCAACAGGCACCTGGTCCATGGCAGGTGAGCTAAGGCGCTCAAATTACCTCCAGTCACACACAGAATTTTTAGTTTTTCAATCAGCTGCCCATAAAGACAGATTTTTTTATTTGCACCAGAAGCATAAATGCTGGCTGGCAAAACTATACAGCACTTAAGACAATTAAATTAGCTAGAAACAACATATATAAACACTAGACCAACATCAGAGCCAACATCACAAACACCTCATTAATTGATGGAGTTGAATTTCAAGGAACTGTTCATGGAACAGGGTTTACTCATTCATGTCCACAGCCTGCTTTTTCAGCTACGCAATGCTATCTACACCTTGTCAGCTCTGTAGAGAAGTACAGCGGTCATTCACATTTTTATCCATTAGGGGGCTCTCCAGGAATGACTAGTGAAGTTACCCTCCCCCAGAATCTTCCCCAGATTGAGCTCCATCATGCTAACCAGCCAGTTGTGATATATTGGCAGAAAGGTACTGAGCATAAAGTGCAATGCGTAAATGGGTAAATCGATCGGTGGGGCTTAGGATCCTATTTTAAAATGAATGGCAACACGGGAAAATCAAAGTAGTAATTGAAAGCCGAATGCTCAATAAATTATAGAATGTACTGCATGTGTTTTTGTGTCTGTGCTGCTATGCAGAGGGTGTGGCATGTATCTTTCAAGCTGTTCTATGAGCTGATCCACGCATCAAATATATATGTACTAAAAAGCAATGCTAATCCATGCCTTTCCTGGGTGTAACAAATAACTGGGTTTTCAATATTCACACTCTGGCAGACTAAAGGCAGTTTTACAAATGGCCACACTCTGACTGATTTTCAAATATGGATTAAAACACAGATGGGACATGTCTTTACTTCAGACCAACATGTATCTAGCATGTCAACTGGGAAAGCTCCTATATGATCTCATTAAGACAAGCAAGCAGAGAAAGTGCTCTATAGAGGACAATGTATATTACTTCTGATGCAGAGGCTTCAGAAGTGCTGATGATGGTTATATTTTTCTATAAGACTAATATAATACAATATCTTATTTGAAAAAAAATTGTTATGTAATAAAATTTCATTGAAGTAATATTAAAATACTTTCTGTGAGGATGGCCCCTTTGTTAAATAAAGTGAGGTCAGAAAACACAACGAAACAAAATAATTTTATGTTGCATTAATTTTTTTAATATGTATATTTTTTTCAAATGCATGGCCTTACTTGCATATTCCATCTTCAGGGTCCTCTAGCCCAAATCTCTCATCAAAGGTAAGCTGGATCCTCATGTTGCTGCTGGCGACTAGTCTCCAGACTAACACTGTATTCCTCGGATAAGTGTGCGGGAAGTCTGGGCTGTGGATCATTCCCTCTCCAGACACTGTTATAACTTTCTCCTGGTTAGAATCTTGCACTCCTAAAACAGAAAAAAGAATGCACAGACCATGTAATAGCTTAATATGTAAATCAGATTATAATGCCTAACTGGTCCTTGACTACCAATAGGGATACTCATTTTATTGCATTTTAATTGACAAGAGCTTGGTTTGAAAAAGACTTAAGGTTATAAACTAAAACATGAACATGTCTGCCACAATTAAAGATTATTATGTAGTTTAAAATAGTGAGGTGTTTACCACAAGAAGTGAGACAAAATAAGCGCTCCCTGTTTCGTCAGGCAAATCATTATGTGATTGTCCTCCTACGGTTGGTGGGCCCTCAAGCACCCACCCCAGGGTAAACTGGTCTCTTGGTGTTCCTACCCTCACCTGGTAATGAACTTTAGTTAGTGACTGAAACAGTGAGACTGCAAATACAAGCAGTGGAAATGAACATTTCCTCCAAAGAGTGTCTGGGCTCAGCCTTAGAGATAGGCAGAGGAAATTGGTCATTTGGGAGCCACTAGTCCTCCACATTGAAAGGAACCAGTTGAGGTGGTTAGGCATCTAACTGATGCCTCATGAACTCCTGATATTTAAGGTGATTTGGATGTTCCCCTGGAAGGCGCCCCTGTGAAAGACCCAGGACATACTGAAGAGATCACATCTCTCAGCTGGCTTGGGAACAGGCATTCCCAAAGTGTTCCTGTGGAAGAGCTGATTAAGTTGTGTAGAGCCAGCCCTGCCCTCTGCAACCCAGACCAAGTTACCTGGTTGCATGGATTAAATATTGAGTTTGAGATTTTAAAAAAAAAGTAGGAAATGAGATAACATGAAGGTAACCAATCAAAGAAGTTAAAAATTTAACTGACAGATTTATCTGATACTGGAGTAAACACAAAAGCAGTCTCCAAAGAAAAATTCAATCAATCATACAATCATACTCTTTTATTTTTTATTATCATTTGTGAGTGCATGTAATTGGATTTAATTGTATTGTTATGATTCTTTGTAGAATTCAAGAAACTGTTTTGACCAAACCCAATAATCCAACTGGAACTAGTGGCTACAGGGTTTTAATGACAATGACAACACAATGACTATGCTTGTCACTCAGACCCAGACTGCACAGATCCTGTCACCTTGACATGAAAAATTGCCAAGATGCTTCCACCTGAGCCTCACAATCATTGCAAGACAACACCCTGAAACCATGCTGACTGCAGGGCCATTTTAAAGCCATTTAGTAAAATATAATTAAATATAAATAACATAAATACACGAGAAGCCATCTGCACAATTAAACACATTAAAATTAATATAATATATATATTTTACATTATATATGTCTACTAGTGTAGTATTAATAATTATATCTGTATATAATTTATATGCTTATTTATACTGTTTATTACTCATTACACTTACTAAAATACCTAAGTATTAATTATAACTGAAAAACAACAACTTTAACCAATGTTAAAGTATGTCAAAGGTATTAAAAGAGGATGATTGTTTTGTCTTTGCTGTAAAATCACACATACACAATCTTTTAGTCTGCTTCTCTCTGAGGGAAATGCACTTTTTAGCTGTTTTCCCCAGGCGCATTCATTGAATGCAGAGACGCTATTGAAATTGGCACAAAACACTGTAATGCTGTAGCTATATTTAAGTGAACAACATATAATCTGGCTTCAGGAAAAAGGTTCCTTTAAGCAAAGCCCCATTTTCTATGATAAAGGTTTAAGCTTGTGTCAACACTGAAATATTTTGTTTTGCATTACATAAATTGTCAGCAGAACAATTTACTAAAATAAACACTCACTCGGTGTATTCCAATTAGCATTAACGTGCTGTGCTGAAATTTTGATGACTTTCTGTCAAAGTTTACAATGATAAATTGATACCATCCCCAGCATGGTATTTATTTTTGTACCACTGATGAACATTCAGTATTCATAAAACAATCCAATGCATTTAACCATCAGATGAAGCAGCAGGGGCGTAATGTGTTCAGGAGAAGGAGTGTGCTGCTGGATGTTTGGTAGTCCATTAAATGGATGAGTAACCATTTCCCCCGTGCAATACGAACAATTTTATGTTTAAAGCTTGACTACTCTTTATTTTGCCATAAATTTGACTAAGGATGTGATTCATACTCAGTTGCCTGATTCATTGTGAGGTTATTTGCATTACAAAAACAGGCTAGGTTTATGCCATGTTTTCACCCTGTATAATGTCAAAAAACAGCTCCACAGCAACTGAGTTTCTCTGAATGGTTCCAAGGATAATAAATCTCTTTGAAGGAGTGGTCACTGAAAGTAGGTAAGAGAAACCAAATTCAGCTGTGACTTCTTAACAAGCAGTTTCAATTTTGAAAATTTAAAGTCAGTAACTTTAAGCAAACATAGTGTTCACGCCCTTGTTGCTCTTCATGTCAAGTTTTATACGTGATTTACAATGAGAAGTTTAGAAGCTAGTCTGCTAGCTGAATTGGCTGTTTTAACATACAGTACACATAAAGTTTAGAGACACTCACTGACTCGGACTTGATTTGTATATACTAGATGTGTGCATCTTTGTCATGTATTATAGCTTGCTTGGCTCACGTTTATAAAGCAACATGGGCATTACAAAAGAAAAGGGTTCTGATTGGTGAAGAAAGGCACACAGTCCTGAATGTATTTATCTATTTATTAGGTATAACTTGATTACATTTTGTTCTTCTCCACTTGCATCTGCTCTGATTCCATTTATCAGACAGAATATGCATATTAGAAAAGAAAAAAAGACACTTTTAGGGAAAAAAAATTACTTCACATTGCAATTACCACTTTGATGTCTTCATTTCAGTTTGATTGTGTGCCAGGTGGGAAAAACTGAATGACTATATGCCAGATGCAAAGAAAAACAAAGCCCAGGCATGAATTCTCAATGAACAGGCTCTTTCATAACTATGTGAAGAGTATACCCTCAAGTACAAATTGTCTCATCCAACCAGGGCCAACTTTCAGGGTAGATCCTACTCCTTGCAAAACTGCACATGCAGTTCTTGCAAAAGCAGGCATTTCAACAAGCATTATTGAAATAAAAGTCTTATCGCCTGCATCAGGACTACACATGTTTATTAACAACAAGCTTCAAAATAAATAATTCAATCTTTAATTTTTAGACTATGGTTTATTTATCACATTGTGTGAGATTGATTCTTTTTCTATCCACTTGCTGAGTCAAGAGGAAATAAGGAGATAGCTTTCATGCTATTAAAGCTTTGTTTGCCATCATAATGACATCTTTTAATTACATCCCCATTACAGTGAGGTTCATTTTGTCCAGTTGGTATTTTTAATTATTAATTTTATGTATTATAGACGAAAAACAACCCAACTCTATCTGGCCCTGACTAAAAAAGTAATTGCTTCTCCTTGTGAAATCATAAAATTAACTGTGATTAAGCAGCACATTTGGATAGTTGAGTTCAATTTCACTTGCCACACCCAAATCGGATTATTGCCAGACATGCTGAATCAAGAAAATACTTAAATGGAACCTGTCTTATAAAGTGAAGTAGGCTAAAAGATCTCAAAAAGCAACATAAATGCTATAATCTAAGAAAACAGCTGAGAAACAATCATTGACATTAGTCTGGAAAGCATTACAAGGAAGACTCCAGTGAAGCAGAGTGGAAGCCATTACCCACAAATTGGAATAGTGGTAAATAGCGAGGGGAATGGATAAGCGATTTAGTGATTCTGTTTCTATTATTGATATTATTTATCATTTCAAATCGATCAATATCAATTCTCAGTGGGTATCATTGGCTTCACTTTGAATCACCACCATCGCCAAAGCAGCATACCAAAGACATTACAGTCATGCAAATAAATTGCGTGGTCAAATGTTTATATATTTTGGAGGTGTTTCCCCTCTTTGTTGTGATCAATGTTGTGGTCATGACTCAAAAAAGTAATGTATTACACATTACACAGAAAAGATTTCTTAAATGAAGCACGTTACTTAATTACTCCCAGGAGAAATTAATTTGTTACACTACTCGTTACATTCCTCACATTTCTCTGTAAAAAGACCTGAAACGCATTGTCTCATGATTACCATTTAATGATATGAACCTATAGGCTATCGTCCCACACACCAACACAAATCCCTGTCCTAATGAAGACAAATATGATCTTTATCTAAGTATGCAAGTATAAACACAAACTCGACAATACAAAGAAAAGATGAAAACCAGCACAAAGGGACTTTAAAAGCAATCAGCCCTGTGATTTTACTTTAGAAACATGAACAAGTAGAAACAAAGGCTGCAGCCTGACCGCTCTGTTTGTTACCTGTTGAAGTTTAGGGTCTGGCTGTTGGGCTGGGGCTAGCTTAGTGTTAGCATGCTATCTATGCAACTGTTTGCAAAGAGTTGACATAATGTAATTGCTTCTGTCCAGATCTGTTTCCAATTTACCATTTTGCTCTTCTCCTTTTGTGCAATAAAAACAAAAGTAATGTCCATATCCACGCTGTAGACAGCGTTTATTTTCCTCCTCCAACAAATGAACTGAAATCAGTTGATTGTAGCACAAGTGCAAGTGGAACCAAGCTGACTAACAGTTCCAAGGGACTGAACTACTGAACTATTGAGATTCCCATCCCTATTGTGGTTAGTGTGGCTAAATTAAACCAAGAGCACATCAACAACTTATCCAGGAGGCCACAAAAGAAGCCAAAACAACATCTACACACTAACAGGCCCCACTTGTCTAACGTTAAAATTTGATGATCTGGTAATTTAAGTGCAAAAATGCAAAAAATTGAAAAATTGTTAACAGAGAAAATAATTTTTCTAGGTACTCTTTCCTAAAAATGATGAAATATGTTATCATAGGTATTCCAGACATCTTCATGGATGAAATCATAGTTAATCCAGAACGTCTGCAAACATCCTCTCTCATCCTTACACACCCATCACAAGTAACTGCAGAAGGTGGATGAACAATGTGTTCGCATTCCTCTTTGGTTCAGGTATTTTACCGTGAAGCTGAAGAATGAATTATCAGAGTGATTCTTCTTTGTGGATCTTTTATGCACTTGCATCAAAGCAGAGAGTCCTTAAAAGTGAGAGTACATCACCTGAGAACCAACATCTGATTAAAGTCGAATCCACATGGTAAAAAAACAACCTCCTTCTTTCATATAAACACTGTCTTTTCATGCTTTTTCCTTTTCAGCCTTCTCATTGATAGCCTCCCTCTGTAATTTATCCTCAGTGCACTGTAATATGCACAGACACGCTAACACTCAGGCCATGTTCTGGGTGTAACTTTGACTTGAAAATGACCTCACACTCAGGGTTAACCAATGTCATCTAATGATCAGAGATGTGGTCCCCTAGAGTGAATTACCTCAAACATGACTTTTCCTTGACCTACTTTTTTCTCTGTGAGTAAAGTAGAGTTAACTATTAAGGGAGGAAGTGACTCTGAATAAATAGGAGCCTATACACTGCAGCCATTGTGCTTTGTTCACACATTAGTGGGTGAACCATTCATGCTGCTAAACATTAACCTTTCCCCTGCCAAAGGAAAACTAAAATGCCCATACAGAAAACGATGATTGTGTGAACACTTAGATTAGTAGACACAAGGAAAGAAATATGAAAATAGTGAGATATATACTACTCTTATAACAGGATTTATAACACACATCTTAACAAATAATGGGGCCGTAACAGTTATACAGTAAAAGTGCTCACACACACTTGCATTTAAACCCAGATGCTTTATTAAATGAAATATAGCTTTAAGCTAAGATTAACTAATGATAATGGCTCCTTTGTCCAAGCTGCTGCATGTTTCTCATAAACAACCAGATGGAAGAATGAAAATCATTCATCCTGGCTTTTGTTAGGTTCACTAAATTCATCTTTCTTCACATTCTAAAATTACTGTATCTCATTAAATTAATCCTTAGCTTAGGAGTTTATCTGGCAGTAGTATTGCTTATAGTACAGTAGCAGACATAATTTTGGCCTAGCAAGCCGCTATTCAAACCTGAGAAAGCAATACATGTGTTTCTCATGTGGGGTTTTACATAAACAGTTTTAAAGGAAATACTGTTTTTTTTTTCTGTTTTAACAGTTGATAAATTAACTGAATAAATTCACAATAAATCAGTATGAATGTATTTTCAGCACCTTAATTAAATGATTTTATAATTTTGACCAAAGCTGGTAAAAGATTGGCCCAATACTTTCTCAGCCTCGCATAGATCACAGATAACCACTCACAACAGCTATTTCCTGCCTGGTAATCGACAGCTGAGTCACTATGATACTAAATCCAAATTTCAGCTCTGTTACTTATTGATCAAAATGAATGAGGAGCCTCTGTGCAACATAGCTGCAGCATTTTTGATGAAACTGTACCTAACAAAGAATTCCCTTCTTTTACTGCATGTGTTCCAGCTTCAGTGCAATCAGTCCAACATCTGTTGCTTATTAAATTAGTGCAGTGGTTACTACAGGTGCAGTAAATTCCCGACCTGCTTAAGATATTTATTGCATTTGGGTTTACAGTCAGCCAGCCAGAAAAAAGGAGCTGAAACATGCCACGAGAAACTTTCATACCATTAAAAAATAATTTGGCTCTGCGGAACCCTTTAATCTGCCAGACATAGCTTCTGCATGTTGGGCAGAAGAGGAAGCATAGCAGGTTTGAAAAGAATACCGCAAAAGTTGAAGAAACTTGCAGTTGCACCTTTTGTGTAAAAACAAAACATTTTTAAAACCACATTTGTAAATCTAGAATTAACAAAAGCAACAATTTCTAAAACCTGGAAGCTGAAACGTGATCTAAAAAGTTTGAACAGCTTTAAGATTTGTGTCATTATCTAGTGTTCTGCTAAATATGAAGCATGTTTGGATTCCCATTTTTGTTCTTCAGATAAAATAACATTTTAGTTTTGTGAAAAGGGCAGTTTTGCACAGGGTTCAATGCATTACTTTGCAAATCAAAAAGTATCGCTCACAGGTATTTGATGTGAATTAAGAGGGTAAGTAGCATAAATGTGCTGCTGATCAAATGCACGTGATTAACTGATCATCAGTAAGTATGACCACCTCTATAAATTCAGAGTTTTTAGTAGTTTGCTGATTTGGAGCATTCACACAACATTTTTACATAAACACCTGATCCCAACTGTAAAGCACAATGGTGCAGGGGTGATCATTTAGACTTGTTTTTTTTTTTCACTAATAGAAACAGAATCGCTTCAAGATTTGGGAACTTAAGGGAACTTTGCTTAGACGAAAACCTCACTGAAGTAAAGCAACATTATAAAGAAGAGTGGGCCCAAATTTCTCCACAAAGATATGAGATAATGTGTCAAGTGAAAGCTTTCTTTTTTTATATGACATTTTGACCCCTGATATACTCGGACAGGTTTCTCCCAAGAAGCTGGCTGTGGCTCAATATAGGGAAATATCTTCCAGGTATGTCATGTTTACAAGAGTAGGATGCATATGAAGCGCCTTGAGGCGACTTTTGTTGTGATGTTATATAAATAAAATTGAATTGAATTGAATTGAAGTCACAATAACTCTGACCTTTGATCTTTTGGATATGTCATCATATATCATACAAAGTTTTAAATGTGTTATTAAAAGTCACCTCAACAATTTATATAAGTGTAAAACATAAAAAAACCAAAAAGAAAAACAAACAAAACAAAAACAGATTTCATTAATTAAGGGAAAAAAGCTAATTTAAAGTTTCTGCTCCTGTGTAAAAAAGTATTTGCCCCCTGCCTTTCAAATCATGAATTATCTGTGACTAACCACATTTTTTGCAAATCTGAGTTCAATTTCACAAAAACCCTCCCAAAAAATCATAATCCCACAATTTAAAGAAACTTGAGAAAAGATGTCAGTCTGGAAAGGTGTACAAAGACATTTTTAAGGCTTTGGGACCACAGTGAGAGTCATCATCTACAAATTGAGAAAACTCAGTGTAATAGTGGCCAAATAGTGGCCAGCCCACCCAAATTACTCGAGGAGTTCATCAACGACTCATCCACGAGGTAACAAAAGAATCAAAACAACATCTCAAGAAATCCAAGAACTTGCTGCCGAGCTTGGTACAACTAGTTATTTGGTTTGGGGGGCAATTACTTTTTCAAATGGGGCCAAGTAGGTTTGGATCACTTTAAAATCATTTTAAAACTGCATTTTGCATTTACTCAGCTTATCATTGTTTGATATATACAATTGTAGATATCATCTATAAATATCATTGATGTTATTTATATTTTTAGCTGACATGGATGTCAAGTTAATGCAAGTTTGACTGACAGCCTAACTAGACTGAATAAGCACATCTATAAGTCCTTAGAATAGATCCCACTGCAGATACTTAATTGATAATTTTTATCATTTTTTAATAATATCTGAGAAAAAAGACAAAACAAAATCCCCTTTGGATCTACCTAGAAACGTACAAAAGACTATGGGTTTGTATGCTGAAAAGGGCAGTCTGTGTGATTCCAGGTGTAATTTACACGCTGATCCCAAAGGACACAAGAGGATAAGACAGTTTATTGGACTTGCAATGATTAATTTGGGAAACTTATAACATGCTACTCAGAAAATCTTTTTCCTTTCAATGTTTTTACACCAACAAAGGGAGGAAAGGATTTGCCAAACATATGCTCGCGTCTGTTTCACTTTTCAAACCTTTTAAGCATCCAGTTCTATCATTAGGGGAAAACTACTACCTGTAAAAACATTTTAAGTGAGGGAGTTATAGGTCAAAAGATATGGAATCAGTCCTTGCACTAAAGGCCTGAACCACATGGTTTTCTTGAGCGTTAATGTATTAATGTGATACTGTTGATCCCCTGCATTGAAACGTTCCTTTTTCATGAAACGACCTACATGGAAGTCAGAAAAGTCATGGTTGATGACCTCAGAGCATTTACCTTCTAGATTTGAATGAATGGTGGTCCTCCTTTAGCCACAAGATCAACTTGACTAAGAGGAGATGAACAACATCTGCTCACACCTGCTGTAGAACATTTAAAGATTATATCAGATGGCCCATTTCATACCAGGTCTGTGTCTACCTAAAACCCTAAATAGAAAGGATATTTAAATTTTCATTTACTACAATTAAAAGTAAAATTTGGTTCATGTTGTTTTCCTTGTATTATTTTAAGTAAATGATACAAAGCATGTGTTGCTATAAATTACTGGTATATGATTTGCTAAAAGCAGTGCACTGCAAAAATGAACAATTAAAATGTAAGCTTTACGCTAGTAAATGGTAAATGGCCTGTATTTGTGTATATATATATAGCGCTTTACTTAGTCCCTGTGGACCCCAAAGCGCTTTACACTACATTCAGTCATCCACACATTCACACACTGGTGATGGCAAGCTACATTGTAGCCACAGAGGCGAGGCTGCCGGACACTGGCGCCACCAGTAGGCAACAGGGGAAGTGTCTTGCCCAAGGACACACGACCGAGACTGTCAGAGCTGGGGGCTAGAACCGGCAACCTTCCGATTACAAGACGAACTGCCAACTCTTGAGCCACGATCGCCTCGATTTTTTTCATTAAGATGAAAAGGAAAATTCACAGTTCTGATTTTCTGGAAAAGTAAAACACATCAACTTTAAGAGTTAAAATTAGCATTACTGTGAGACTATAGTTGGTAGATAACAATTATTATACAAAGTAGTATCTCTCAGAATGCATAAAAATAGCCTATGCTAAAAAACACTAAAGTTATATTATTAAGTCCTCAAGCCACCGATGGCTGTGAAAGATATCCTTAGCGCAATGCACAGTGTTATCTGAGAAATGATTACAAATCGTGATAAGTTTTTCCAAAGCCACAGCTGCAGGCTGTTAATGACAGTGAATGCACAGGAGTGTGCAAGCTCATGTTATGACTGCACACCACTGGCAGACACACCAAACCTAAACTGAAGTCTTTCAACCCCTCAGGCTTTGGTCCCATCTAGCACTAGCCACCACACAACGGCCTCTCCTCAGATTACAATGCTTCCACACCCCTCAATGATTTCTTGGAGCCTCTAATTAGTGCACGCACTTGTGTTTGGCATTTAGAAAAAGAAAGATTGAGTGTCAGTGTTTCTGACCCTCTGGAATTCTGTGTCTGAGCCTGGATTTAGACATGATATCAGCATAAAAATCAGCCATTAAGTGAAGAATAAATTCACTCAACCTCATTATTGTTCTTTATCATTTATGAAGTCTGTAGTTACTCACTGTTGCCTAATTCAAACAGACAATTTCTAAATCATTCTAGTTTTGCACAAGTTACAACAGTGTACAAGCTTCTCTCTGTCTTAAAATTGCTGTCATGTGCTGCATTATACAACGATGCCCCTCATCCACCTGAATTTCCTTGTTAGCTGTCATGCACATAATTAATATCAAAGCTAATTATTGTAAAGAGGATGGACTGATAGTTGAAAAAAGAAAGAAAACAAAGCAGAGCTGTGAAATGTGAAACACTAGGAGACAGAAGTACCGTCCCCTTCTGGCTAAAGAAGAAGAAGAAAAAAAGGCAATGACAGATGAATTAGGTCTTTTTTAAACTTTGTTTCACAGCTGTGGATGGCAGCTTCAGGCTGCTTTGTAGTCACATCTGTGTGCTGGACAGCTGGATATTTGGAGAAAATTACAGTTTGATCTGTGACGAGCCAGATTGGAAGACAGCTTTGCTTTACCAGATCCAGACACTGCTATTAAGACTGATCAAAGATCCAGATTTTGCAATGAACATAGCTGAGAGATTTGAGACCTGACCATAACCCACCTTGGAGCTCCCTGGAGCTCTCCCCTGAGATAGAAACATTCAAATCAACAATGCAGGGCTTACAGGAGGTCAATAATGTTTTCAACTAATGATTTCTAAATTGTTCTGGGACCACACAAGTATGTTCTGGAATGTCAGGAAAGCTTAGGTTGCAACTTGGAGAGCAGCCAAAGTCAGACACTCAATGAGTTTGTCTTCACACATCTTCCTCCCTTGTCCCATTACTTTAATCTTATCTTAAATCAGAAAAATCCAAGTAACAGAGAACTCCCAGTGATCACTGTAATGTAAAAACTAAGAGCATTGCAGCTACTAAGCAATGATTATCTAAACACAACATCTGCCTTGAATTCCCAAAAAATAAACTTACAATTTACTTGGCAAACATAACCTCTAAGCAACCCTTTAAGAAGCTTGCAGCAACGCAAGAAAATCTGGGTAAAACCTCGAATGGTCTGATGGGATTTTTGCTGTAAGAGAAAAGCATTCAGTATAGAAATAGATAAACATACAGCTCAATTCAGTTCAGTATTGGCAATTTAAAGATAAATTCTTTGGTCTATGGCTCTGATTCCAAATACAGATCAGTTTCTTTAAGGAGCTTGTCGTGGATCTCTAATTACTGCCACCCGACCAAGCCTCTGTAACCTTTTGGTCCAGCTGTCGACAGAAGAGAGGCTGTAGCTCTGAACCTAGGGTAATGAAAATATACCCCTTTGAACCTCTATTTACCAAGGGAGGGTTTACTGAGCACAACTGCTCTTTTCCTGTGACATCCTGCTTTTTCTTCCAAACACAAGAACTGCAGAAAAGAAGCCTTGGGTTGTTGTGTACAGAATGTATACAAGATTCAAACTGATGAAACCGTGTTCAAAGCCATAGACGTTGGTTCTTCCTTTGTTGGTAATTCAGTCAACTATGTCCTTATGTCCCTTAATCAAATTCAAACTCACTTATTTTGTTGAACCTAAAAAAGAAAGAAAAGAAAACAGGAGGAAATGTATATCTTTCAGATGTGAGAGAATAGTGTCTGCACCCCAGAATACCAAGTTGCCAAGAGGCTGGATTTGCTAAACTAAACATGTTTGTACCTGGATCTTCAGAGTTGACATGAGTGGCAATTTCAGGATTAGAAAAAGGGGAAACTGATGTTTCTGAAGGGTGATGTTTGAAGGTAATTCAGTGACTTAAAGTATGCAAGTTAATTCTCCTTATGGGTCACTTTAATCAATTATATAAAGAAGTACAATGGAGTGTTGTCTGGTTTTAAGAAAAAACAATTTTCTTCAATTATCTAATTATCTTAAACATTAAATCTTTCTCTCATTATGTCATTAAGCCCTGTTACAAAATTACAAAATTTCACATTTCAGAGCATATTAAATACTACCACAGTTTATGTGAGATTAGAATAGAGACAGGCAGCTACATTCCAGCTCTGTGCAAGTTATTGCAAGAACAGAGATGGACATGTTTGCTGGTTAAGGGGAAATTTGGCACCTTGCACTGATTGATTTCAATGAAAAAGGGGAAGGGGGGGGGGGGGGGGGGCTTCCTGGTGTAAGACATGGGCGTGTCACACTGCATGAATGAAATTAAATGCCAATTGAGTGTGAAAGTCAGGCTGCTGTCTTCTCCAATAGCTCTGATTAACTCATTAAGCACCAGATGAAGCTGGTGATTCAGTGACCTTTCATGCTTCACCTTAGCTGATTCTGAATGGCTAATTGCATACAAATCATTAAGTCACTTCCAAAAAAAACAAAAACAAAAAAAAAACAAAAAAAAAAACAAAAAAACAACAAAAAAAACCAAATCATTAAGTCAAACAATATCTCATTTAAAACAAGCTCACTCATTTATAAACACATCCAGTGATTATTTTATGGTGTCTCTCTGCGTAAATCATCACATTTTTTGTTGCGTAAGGTGAACTTTCTTAACTGGACTTCAGCACCTGAACTGCAAGTAAATCTTGCCTGACATTCTATAACATCTGCATCCTGCTCCACAAATATAATACTACTCAATGGCTGAAATTTCCTGAGGAGCACTGTGATATCATCAAACTCACTGGACATAATTTTTATGAGCTCGTTTAGGAAACAGCTTTCGATATAACAAATAAATGGGAACTCTCACCACTTAGCTTCCAATTTTCCTCTACACAGGTCACTGAGTCTCAGATTGTCCACTGTTTCAGGACAATCTGAAGGCTGTCTGACTCTCCTGCTGCTCGTAAAAAGGCCTTTTAATCATCCGCATCTGTTTGCTTCCAAACATAACCTCACAGTTTGATGATTATTTTATCTTTAGAAACAATGAATATTCATGATGCTGCATTCAAGCAACAATAGCCACATAATTATCTCTGGAGATAAATGGATACAAAACAGATGTCTGTTCCTCTAACATAAGCGAATATGTGCATCTGAGTAAATACGTCAAGTAATGGAGGGGGTGGGGGCAAGGTATAGCCTAGGGAGGTTGCCAGTGTATTGTGGGGCCAACAGAAAGATATAGACCACTCATGGTCACAGTAACACCTATGGACAATTTACAATTGATGTCTTAGGGACTGTGGGGTTAACTTGGAGAACATGTAGAGAACCTATGGAAGCACAGGGAAAACACAGAAGAGCCCCAGCCAGCCAGGAACAGTCTTACTGTCAGGTAATGGTGCTAACCAATGCTATAGCCAAGGTACAGTAAACACCACATGTAGACCAAAACGTAGACATAACAATGAATCAAATTGTATCCTATATGACATGTATTAAAGCGTTTCTTATTTGTTCGCAGCTTATAAACTTCATTCAATTTTGACTGAAATTCTGGAGTGCTATGTGCAGTCATTGGTACTAAGCAGGAAACCTTATTGGTCAAAACCAAATCGATTCACTTACACCAATCACGCACATTTGCTTTGAATGTGACTGGCGGTCATGGTGGAAGACAAGAATGTTTGTTTTTCTACTGCATCAACAGAGTAAATATTAACTCAGTATACTTTGGAATACTCTTTTTCTGGTCTGACTGCAAATGAGTTTACCTTCATTTGTAGTTGCTAAAAAGTACCTATGAGTAATGAGTTTGCCTTTAATGAGTAACCAATTATTTTCTGCTTTGAAGCAACAAGTCCTGTTCGTTACTTGATCTCTTTTTAGGCTATTTAGGTAGACTAATTGAAGTCACTTTACAATAACAGTAAATGTTTGTGCTTTGACAGTATGATTCAGATGACTGAGAATTCAGATGATAACAAGCTTGTTATGTACCTAAAAACTACTGTACTAAATACTGCTCTAACAAAGCAAAACACACACATGCACCACACACACACACAACCACTTACACAATAAGAAGTAAAAAAGTCTCCTACTAATTAGTTTGACTTTTGAGTCACCTGATCATCAGTCAGTTTGAACATGTTTTTTCAATAGTAGTTATCTAAATTTAAATGATGTAGGACCATGTGAGTGATCTTTTTTATTTTTAAAATCTTTGTTTTCACAAATTACTTGAGTTTTTGAATTCATACTTACGTTCAAACCTATCTTACAATACAATGACGAATGTAAATAGCATTTGACTGCAAATCCAGCTGCTCTCTGCCTATGTGATAACTGACAATATTTAATATATTTTCAGTTATATTTATAACAGAAACACTGGCAGCAGCAGAGTGGTTAAAACAAACGCTACACTGACACCAAGCATGCAAACACGTCCATAATCTGCCTGTGAAAACTGAACACTGAAAGCATCCAATACTGCAAACGTTGCCAAAAACAAGCCAACTCGGTGACCTGCTTAAATCTCCGCTAAAGCCTGTCAACAGGTGTGAAGGGAAACAAAGTGCTGAACAAACTTTGGCTGTCAAAGCACAAAATGAAAGATAGATTTTGACAAACGGAGTTGTGCATGAAAGATCTGCCTTGTCATTGGTGTCTCATTAGTTGCAGTAGTTCCGGGCCATTTTAATGCTGTCGTCTGTAAAAGTCCTAATTAGAGACAGCTGAAGAGATGAAAAATGTGAAGTAGGAGGAGGAGGAGAAGGAAAAAGGGGCACCTTTTCTTGTGAAAGACAGAGTTCTTACAGAGTCACTCTTTCTCACAGCATTATTCATTCATGAGGTGTCCTTCAAGCTGTTATCAAACAATCTTCCATGTGAAGAAGAAAATGGACTGTGGAAGTCTTGGAGAAATACAACTGGTGAGTAGTAGTGGGCATTCTCTTTCACTCTCAAGATGACCGTAGATACAGATATTTCTATATTTTATTCATTTAGTCTATTATTAGTCTGTTATTAATCATTTTTGTACATTTTATTGTCACCTGCATTTTGAAATAAATGGTCACACCAGTGTGTCCTGGGTCTGCCACGGGGTCTCCAACTGGTTGAAAGTGGCCAAACTACCTCCTAAAGGAGGAATTCCAATCAAATACTTGACCAAAGTCAGCTAACCACCTATTGTTAAGCATTTTAGATGGGGGGGGAAATACACCCTAAATTTACAATTATACGTTATGGGCTATATTATGAAGTTCTACCTGAACTTAGTTGACTCCAAGAATAAAAATATGAGCCATAACAGGTGCCCTTTAACATTTTTTTACAGCACAAATGGGAACTAAATTTACAAGGGACAAAGCTACCAAGCTTGGATACACTGCTGAGGTTTAAGATCAGCCAAGACAAAAGATAAGACATAAAACATGCTAAACCTAGAAACTAAACAAAACTCAAAAAAATAAACAGCGTTTTTTGTCCTATTGAAATGTTCATTACCTGACGTGGCAGAGTGCCCGATTTATGTCATGTCAATGATCACCGGTGTGGAGATAAACTCAATCTTTCCGCTCAGTCTGTGAACACTATCTTTAACTTCATTTAAGGTTGAAGGCCTTTAATACACATAACGCTAGACATTTAAGACCTTTCAGGGGATTTATCGTCATTCTTGTTTCCACTTGTATCCAGATGTAACACAATTCTATGTCAACAACAACAACATTAAACACCTCTTAGTCACAGTGGATATTTTGACTTTCCAGTCACGGATCTGTCTAATACATTAATAAAGGCTCGTCTGACCCATGTATTGTGCATTCTGGCACAGCTTATTGGCACACATGTGCTTTTCCTGCTAATACAAGCCTGCTGTGAGAAATGCCACACCCAATGGTGTAGTTAAATGGCATAATACCTAGTAGTAAAACACATTATGCCCAGTACTTCCTAAATGACAATATTCTGCTTTAAAGGTGCCATAAATATTATCGCACCATTTCTATATTTCACATTTATAACAGTTCTAAATTTGTTGCCATCTTCTAATCGCACCATGGTCCCTGTGTGTAATTCCACATCATCGAGTTTCTCAAATGTTGTATGCCTCAAGTGATACTGAGCTATGCAACATCTGGGCACTTGAGCCCTTTATATTATGCCCATCTGCACCAAACACAACCACAATCACATTCCCTTTTAATCATTAAGTACAATCTGTTTAAAGCATTTAGCATGAAAACATGCTCAGAGAGCTCATCACAGTACCCATACTGCAACCTATTCAACATTAAACTAGAATTCATGTTCCAAAAAAAAGTGAAAGAAAGAAGTGTCAAGGGATCCCTTACTAACCTACTATAAGATTCCCTGTTGAATGAATAAAGCCCGCTCTTCCAGTAAGTTACTTTGTTTTGCCAGCTTTTTTTTCAGTGTACAAGGACAGCAGCCCTGCAACAAATTGCCACATTAACACAGTGTATCATATTCATCACAATTTTGTTCAGTACATTGTGAATGGAATACAAAAGGCCAAGTCAAGTGTCTGCATATCTCTTTACAATCTTTTGTAGAAAGGCTTTTAGTTAATCTTTGGCGCTTGTTGGTTCTTGCAGGAAATACAACCACATGTATCTTCACTGCATGTATAACAAGAAATAGATGTTAATTTATTGGCCCAACATGAAAACAAACAATATCAAATTTTGAACATTATTATAAGAAAATCCGTGGAAATTCTACTTCAGATGTCATCTTTGTGACGAGTAATATTATGTTCTGTCTTAATTTGTTCTCTGTTCCCAGTTCCAGCTTAATCAGGTGATTGACAAACAAATAATTCATGCTTTAAACTTGATCCTATATGATGATGTTGCGTCCAGTATTACATTCGACATTTGAAGAAGCTCCAAATTCCACAAGTAAAATTGCTTCCCTTTCGTATCCAACAAACTGTAAGTTCCTATGCCAAAGATTTACCTTGAACACAAAACACTTCCCAGCGCCACAGGATAACCCTGTACCCCAACATACTTGAGTAAAAGTAAAAGTCACTCATGTTTTGTTAAAAAGAAACTGCTGAAGGTCCTGTTCTGCATGCAGACATTGATACATGAACATGCTCACACACAGTTGGCAAATCATTCTGGTCAGTCATAAGACCTAATAGCTAATGTGTATTTTCATTCCAGCTGGACTGGAAATGAAACGGATACCCTCTCTTGGGGATCCAAGCGTAAGAATGCCGGGGGTGACTACATCCAGCATGCCCGAAAACCTATTTGTGCTTTGGGAAAAGCCATACATTCTCAAAATAGTACGTGTGATTAGGTTACCGACTCTGTATGGCACTGGCATAGCATCGTATATCACATCTCACCATGTGCTAGATGACATAATCCGACCAGCATGAGACGGCAGTGTACCAGTGATTACTGGGACAGGTGTGCTTTTTATTTTACCCCCTTAAATGCATTAGAGATGGGATATTTCACATCTCCCTTTAATAGCTTCTGGTTCTTTTCTCACTCTCCTCCAGTGGCACATAAACAAGAAATAAAGGCCATTTAATTTCCATTGGAATTTGTTTAGTGACTGAAAACTGAAAGCAAAAGAAATAACTTCATATATACTCAGAATATTGAATCATGTTGTACATATCCAGTTACCTCCATAAGCAACACATGAAAAGATAAAGTTCACTGATATGCTAAATAGTTCAGCTATGCATGCATGAGCTCTGGCAAGCCAAAAACAGCCCAAAGACCTTGACCTGATGCACACCATGCTGCAAGGGATAAAATATTAATCTAAAAAGTATTTACTTTAGTATTGATTCTTGTAGATTGTAATCGATCAGGTAAAAAATGTCCCTGAACGGTAGAGCAGTTCAAGTAGTCCCACGCAGATGTATTTTTTCCTGGTCAGATTGGTGCACAAGTTGATTAAACACAAAGGAAACTGCCAAGTCTCTACTGAACGAAAACAAGAAGATACCCACTATAAGCTGTAGTTTGTATTGCAAGGCATTACACGCACTGTAATGAAAATATTTAATTACAGAAGCCTGGAAATATATGCCAACAATGCACCTGACAAACAGTCCACATTTACACGACACTGCACAGCTTTTTCTATGTTTGGACTTGGGTTGTAGTATACTGCACAGCTTTGTTATAAGTTCATAAAATATACTGCATGCTTTTAAAGTTGTTTTACTGATTAAATGAAACATACAGGCTTGTTTATGCCCAATCCAATGAAAATGTATTCTTTCCAAATGGGTGCTGTAAATACAGATTTCGCTTTTTATATTTAAAATTATGTTTTTAAGTTAGTAAAATGCTACCATTATATACAGATCATTGGCTTATTCTCATAAACTGCCAAAACTACACATTAAGCACTGATCTGTCTAATATATATTCTGAGCTGTATGAGGGTGTTCACACATCGCTAACTCTTGCTGCCTCTTTCTAAAATTAGCATGCTTAATGATGGTGCTTGATAACCATGAAATATCTCTGCTGCATCAGATGAACCTAGTCTCAGTTTCACACATGATGAACCCTTCTCATCATAATGAAGAGGAAGGGGGACAGCTGGGATTATTTGTGCCACAGTGTTGGGTCTTCATGCTACAATCCCTGATTCATGGCTCAACTGTTTACTTTCCTCTAAGATATATGCCCCATTTTGGCATGGATCTTAGACTTAGCAATGTCCTAAAACAGAGCAACTTTTCACAAATAGCTGCAGTTTAAAAAAAAAAGTTTTAGAAGCTCTAGATGTTTAGATTCTTGGCCACCATGAAACTGCACTAAAAAAACATGCGAAGAGTCCCAAATTTCTTCTGAAGCATGACAATCACTCCAAGTAGAGCCAGACTCATAAAGATCTATCATCAGTGAGACGCTCTCATAAATCCCTGATCTCAGTTTCATCAAGTCAGTCCAACAGAAGCAACTCACCCAGCCTAAACCAACAGAAAACCTCCAAGTTCTTCAAATTGCCTGGAGAAATTTACTCATTAAGTGCCATTAAGACCACAGAACCAGATAAAGCCCTTTAAAGGACTGCTTTTGAACCCATCCTATCTATGTTATTAAACAGTTATTATGGTATTACATCTGGTTAACATTAGACATTAGAGATAAGTAAGGATGATTGTGTAAGAAAACAGTTCCAGAAGTTCCACCTTATCTACATTAGTTTAGAGCTTTTATTTTCCTTAGTAACTACCAGATAGATAGATAGATAGATAGATAGATAGATAGATAGATAGATAGATAGATAGATAGATAGATAGATAGATAGATAGATAGACAGATGGTGAATCTGAAGAGTCAAAACAGGACAGTGAAATACCTCTGTGATAGAAGGTGATGACATCTGCCACGTTATGCAGACATGCCAGAGACGGTAACCAAGGTCAACTCATCTCACTGCCAAGATATTTAGTCAAGGCTGGAATTCCAGTTACCGTAAGAAAACCAATACTCACAGGACAACTGAGGTCTGTGTTAAAACAGTGCCACATTGGCCAGGTTTCAAACTTCACAGCCTCAAGATGATCCAAATATTTTATCAATGGAACCTCCTGTTTTAGAGGGAATCTGTTTGGTTACAACAAGAACGACACTGATTCTTGTCAGACTTTGATCGAACAATTTTTTAGAGCCCCCCCCCCTTTTAAACATTTCTATCATAGTTTTTATATTACAAGGCTTCAGAGATAAGTGCAATTTCTTACCTTGACATGTTTTGTTTTCAGAGCTAAATGTACCTAAATTACGACTGTGCAACTCAAATTCTTATGCAGCCCATATTAAAGATTGTCAAAGTGAAATACACTCAACAAAAATATAAACGCAACACCTTTGTTACTGCTCCCATTCCCCATGGGATGGACGTAGAGACCTAAAATTCATTCCAGATACACAATATAACCATCCCTCCCAAACAGTGGTCACAAATCAGTCCAAATGTGTGGTAGTGGGCACATCTGCTATATTGAGATAATCCATCCCACCTCACAGGTGTGCCACATCAGGATGCTGATCTGACATCATGAGTAGTGCACAGGTGTACCTCAGACTGCCCACAACAAAAGGCCACCCTGGAATGTGCAGTTTTGTCTCACAGCAAAATGCCACAGATGCCACAAGCAATGAGGGAGCGTGCAATTGGCATGCCGACAGCAGGAATGTCAACCAGATCTGTCGCCCGTGCATTGAATGTTCATTTCTCAACCATAAGCCGTCTCCACAGGCGTTTCAGAGAATATGGCAGCACATCCAACCGGCCTCACAACCGCAGACCTCGTGTAACCACACCAGCCCAGGACCTCCACATCCAGCAGGTTCACCTCCAAGATCGTCTGAGACCAGCCACCCAGACAGCTGCTGGAACAATTGGTTTGCACAACCAAACAATTTCTGCACAAACTGTCAGAAACCGTCTCAGGGACGCTCAAATGCATGCCCGTCGTCCTCATCGGGGTCTTGACCTGACTCCAGCTCGTCGCCGTAACAGACTTGTGTGGGCAAATGCTCACATTCGATGGCGTCTGGCACGTTGGAGAGGTGTGCGCTTCACGGATGAATCATGGTTCACATTGTTCAGGGCAGATGGCAGCTGAGAATGTCCCAGTTCTTGCATGGCCAGCATACTCACCGGACATGTCACCCATTGAGCATGTTCGGGATGTGCTTGACCGGCGTATACGACAGCGTGTACCAGTTCCCACGAATATCCAACAACCTCGCACAGCCATTGAAGTGGAGTGGACCAACATTCCACAGGCCACAATTGACAATCTGATAGACTCCATGCGACGATGTGTTGCACTGCATGAGGCAAATGGTGGTCACACCAGATACTGACCGGTTCTGGGTCCCCAGACCCCCAATAGTGCAAAAAACTGCACATTCCAGGGTGGCCTTTTGTTGTGGGCAGTCTGAGGTACACCTGTGCACTACTCATGATGTCAGATCAGCATCCTGATGTGGCACACCTGTGAGGTGGGATGGATTATCTCAATATAGCAGATGTGCCCACTACCACACATTTGGACTGATTTGTGACCACTGTTTGGGAGGGATGGTTATATTGTGTATCTGGAATGAATTTTAGGTCTCTACGTCCATCCCATGGGGAATGGGAGCAGTAACAAAGGTGTTGCGTTTATATTTTTGTTGAGTGTATATACAACCATGGAAATGTGATATAAACAATAGAGGGGATAGATTACTTTGATTGGAGTGACAAATTACCTAAATGAAAATGAAATGCAATTTACATTGTGATGGTCATGTGTTAATGCAGGCCTTTGTCTCATCCAATGGTGCAATAAAAATAAGCATATCTTGCTCTATGGATGCATTTTTCTCCAAAAGAAGTAATAATATAAATCAGTAACCATTTTTTCCAGTAAGAAAATGCAAATTCTGTTTTGAACACCATGTTAATTTACAGAGAATAGCTGGTATTTGCTGTGATAAGTAACTTTTACTTTAGCCAGATATACTGAACTAGTCCGACACTTCATCAGACTATGAGAATAAGCACACTCTGGAAAACATGCATTTAAACCAGAATTTCTCCTTTTCTTTTTGCTTTGTTTTATTCATCCTGCTTCATGTGTAACTGCTTTGTTCTGTGCCAGCTAGTCATGCTGTAGCTACTTGAGTTATTGTGCCAAAGCAGCTGATAACATTTACCAAGTCCTTCCATTTAGGGAGCTAAATTGCTTTTCGATTTAAGTAATTTCATTTTGCTGATAAGGAAAAAAAAACATGATAGAAAAGTTATCTGTATTTATTTTGCTTGTGGAGTATAATATAACATTTTTAACAATGTGAGTTGAGTGAAATGGCAGCTTTCAGAACAACTATTCACCAGGAAACACTGACAAAGCTGAACATTTGAAATGATATTGCTTGCTCTCAATTCTTATCTGGAAGCTGGTAATATTTCAGAAAGTGGATTTCTTATTTGAGGGCAGCAGACAGAGACAGGACAATGAGCCTGCTACAGACATTGAGCTGATAAGAAACTGTGAGCAAAGAAACACAGCAAGAAAATATATTATTTTACAACAATATTTATCCTTTTACAGCATGAAAATGAATGTGTTTCCTCACTAACATCCAGATTTTTCACTTTCAAATGCACCAGAGTACATAAAGTGGACCTACTGAACGTCTAAATCTATTCAAACTTAAGCGACTTACTCCATGCCTACTAAGATGAAGATGTACTGTGTTCACATTTCCAAAAACAGATTTTATGAAAGACTTAACCAACCCTTTAGTTTTCAGGTTCTTTCATGCATTCTGTCTTCATGAAGGAATTTGAAAAAGATCCTCTTTGGGATGAAAACAGTCCATTTGAAAATGTTAAACACATGTTTTAGGAAATGTGGATACGTTTTAGCCAATGTAAAACTGACAACTCTAATACACGTTACAGGCACCTATTCATGTTGACACTTGAAGTTACTTAACTTTAAAAAAAGAGGGCAGTCTTACAATTTTGCAATACAGCGGAAAAGTAAATCTTAACACAAAATTCAGTACTTTCAGCTGCATCCCATGATGACTTGGATCCAATTTTATAGAAGATTACCTTTGTGCTTCCATGTATCTCTCAGTGATACTTAAAATAATGCTGAATAGTAGGAATTGCTGCTGTTGACCAAACTACTGAATGTCTTTTACATGGGGAGTAATGAATGAATAACTGTGGGATGTTTTGAAAAAACTGCTCATTTTTTCCTTTTATTCTATTATCAGTTAGACATTAATTAGTTAGTACTATCGTTGAAATCATTAGATAGAAAGAAAAGGTTGTTTCCATGTACACAGAAAATCAGATTTTGTTAAGAGACCAAGTTGTTCCCTCAAAGATCAACTCGTTGTTACTTCCTACTTGTTACATACTGTTGCTATTTCAAGAATTTGTTCTCATCATATTGTAATGCAGTGGGTGATCCCTTACTATTGTGCCTCAAAAGGAAGAAACAAGCAATAATAAAAGCCCAAAAGGTAGGAGGCAAGTTGAAAGGCTCATAGCATAATCACAGTGCTTTAAATCAGAAGACAGGAATTCAAGTCCCAGCTTGGATTGCTATTATTATTATCTCTTCAGTTTGCTTTTTGTATATGATTTTTTTTCAACTTTGTCTTTTCTGTGAATTTTCTTTTAGATTTAAGCACCCACACTGTGTGTTTAGTTTTATAAAAACACTATTGTTTGTATTAAACCATAACCTTTCACGTTAACCACCAAAACAAAGTTCCGCCATATCCAACAGGTTTGTCCATCATTTCCTTGCAGCACAAGCAGAGCATTTTCTTGCAATCCATTTAATGGAAGTGAATCCATTTAATATGCTGAGGGACGATTGAACTTTATAGCACCACGATGCATGATGAAAAATGCATGAAAAAGACTAGCCAGTGCAATGCAATTTGAAGCCTTTGGGGTGGAGAACAGGTTGCAGTGACTGGTTGAAGTCAAAGCTAAGCTAAAAGGAAAATGACAGTTAACAGGTTGGGAGAAGCAAATCTTCAAATAAAGTCAAATTATGTGTGTAAAACTGACACAAAAACATTATGTGGTTCACTATTTTACTGTTTCTTGATGTGCTGCTGCAAAGAGGCAATGAAAGTGATTAGTTTTTTTTGGAGAACGAGGTTTCAGTCCCCTTGTTCTCCAAAGAGGGGATGCACATCCCTTGACGTTTACATCAGGAAGGCATCTGGTGCAAAAACCTCCCAAATCAAATTTGTGGAACTACCCACTGTGGTGACCCCTTATGAATAAGGAGCAGTGGAAAGTAGCTTTAAGGTATTAGTCCCCTTCCCCCTCATGCATTTTGTTTGTATAACAAAATGGTCTTCATTATACCACTGGCAGCCAAAGCATTGTGTGCAGTGAAGAAAAATTCACAAACACCGAGCCAAGAAAAGACAGAATAGGTTTCTATAGATACTATTTTTCCTCACTAGAGCTTAAACCTATGACCCAGAGCCCCCGGAAAGCCTCTTGAGGTGGTGGGAGAGACGGTGCACTGGCTGCCTGAAATGACAAACAGCAGGCAGGCGGTGGCATGCTTTGCTTGCCAAATACAGCACTCCATGTTCAAATAGTGCTGACAGGAAAAACATAGACACTTTTATCCAGGGTCCCCCACTCTGGAGTGAGATGTTGAGGGGAAAATTTCCTCTTTCCAGAAGATATAGACCTGCTTGTATCCAGTGGTTTCTACTGCTACTGTTGTGGAAAATTCACATAAGTGCATTTTTCTTTCTCTTACTAACACTAAATGGTTATTCAGAAGCTGGTGTATTTAGTGACTTCCATATTAGACAGGGAAAAGAAGCCAAACTCGTTTGTATAAATGAAAAAAATCCATCACGTTCAGTCAGCAAATAAAAACCCTGATAAACCTCCTTATAATTGTGTTTTTCATCTCACTATAGTGATCTCCTTGGTGTAACGTCTGCCCTCTATGCTTCCCACTGAGTTTATTGAACATTCAAGCCATCCATTTTCTTTGATGGTTTTAATTCAGACAAGCATACCAGCTGCTATTCCACTGCCCAATACAATGATTAACTGCATAGTGCTGCATTCATTCATTCAAGCATATCCATCAAAGCACGGATCCCCCTAAGTGGAAACAAGCTTTCCCAGGGTCAGGAAACATCTAACCTGTATAAAAGAATGAGTTGAAATTCCAAGGCAGGCACATTTTGTTTGACTGGTTTCAGAGTCATAGTTGTAATTTCATATTTGAACCCAGAGCTAAGCACTATGGAAACCACTTAAAATAACATGGTGGATACATGAATGCCAGCTGGTCACATTTAGTAGAAGAGGCTTGACCCATTACAAATGACTATGTTTGGTCTTGTCAGGGCAGATTTTGTAACAGTGGGCTGAGAACAAAACAAAAACAAAGACATTATACTTCTTCTTAACTTTAACAATTACACAATACGCATACTGTACAATATGATATGAGATGGCATAATAGTATCATAATTTGTATGAAATGCTTGTTTCACCATAAAGAGTGGGACAGTGATTTTATATTAGGTTTTTATGTTTTTACTATATTTTCATTGTGTCAGCTGTTTAAAATGATTTCAACTTTAGACAGAGAAAGATACAAATTTAAAGCTCTGTCATGAACACCTGCTCCACCGAGTACAATTAAAGTTTTTAGATGCATTAATCCTTGAATAAAAGTTGACCCAAAGTCAAAAAGTGCTTTCACTCAGCCAGATAAACTAAACTTAATTTAGTTTCAGTATAAACGTTTCAGCTCTATGATGAAATAGTTCTTACAAAAATGCTTCTTAGGAGTTGCAATTTACTTCTTGCCGTAAGTGATTTTGTACACAGGCTAAGATCTTTGACTCTTTATTAAATTACCAAGTATTTCTCAAGGCAGTTGGTAATCTTTTAAATACTGTGGCTAGGCAAGCCTTAGAAGTACTTTAGCTGTCAATCACTTAAATGAATAGGATTTTGCCGGCAACCAAAAGGACTCCTCCTCCTTTGCTACTCTACAAATATGCTATTAACAGCTGTTCTCAGCTATCGGAGAATAAACAAATATTGTATTCTATGTTACACCTGAAAAAGTCACGATTCATACGAGGCCACCCAGTATGTTCCCGGTGCAAATGTCTTGTTTGTCTACATCATAATCATAATCCACTGAATGTATAATGCTCCTCTGTCCTCCATCTATGTATAAGTGGTACACTGCATATGTTCCCCATAGGCCGTTGATCCTTATGACCCCAGTCCTCCCTCTAATCTCTTAATCTTTAGCGGAACAGCAGCCTCTGTGATCATTGGCAGGTCTAGTGTGGTGCATACCTTCCTCCAGTGGTGCTCGGGGGGTTATGTGGGAATATCACAGGTAATCCGCATCTCCTACAAATATCTGTTGCTGGATTTTTCTGAAAATATCTGGCTCTCTGCTTATGGGTGGCCTTGGCAAAAAAAACATGGCCTTCTACGGGAAAGAGAAGGCAAACCACTTATCTCGGAGAAGTGATATAAGAGGTGCCCCTGAGATGACCTGTGTGATCGGGAAGCTGAGATGGAGCTTTAGCTGGGTTTGCAGTGTTGACAACTGGTATCAGGCCATCACTGCATAATGAAACAAGCTTATAGGCTATTAAATAATAAGTCAATCAGTGCTACATCATAGTATACAGACTGTGAATCATGTTGTTTCATCACAAATCAAAATCCTGTCTCATATAAAATGTGTTTTATGATGATATAAACTTTTGATTTCCTCTTGCAAATGCTTGAGAATGAAAGTAATACTCGCTGGATCCGATCCTCTGATGTTATTTGCTTCATTCCAGAGAGGTAGGCTGTTTTTGCCTTTCTGGCAAAAACAGGACAACATTGTTGTTTCTAACTTTTTCAGAAACAGCAATGTTGTTTTACCTTTAATAAAACAATATGTTGAAGACCAAAGGCTGGGGTAGCGCTTGAGCTAGATTGATACATGTACTTTCCTTCAGCGCTATTTCATTTTCAAAACCTTACACTACACAGCTTCTTTGTAGTGCCTGGAGAAGTCATTTTTAGCAGTGTTTCCTCTTAATAACCATGAAACCCTATAGTCATGTGGCAAACACATAAAAATGACATGCACAACACTGTAACATTATTCTCACCAGTGGAGCAAAGAAATGTTGACGTTATTTATTACCCCAAAACACAGAATTTTGATTTTAGAGTTCATTTTGAGAGTTTTTGTCCAAATCATTCATTGTGACAGATGGTTACTCTGCACAGCTCTGGCTCTCAATGGGAGATGGTGCCCTCTGATATCTTATGGAGTCATCAGCAGCCGCTTGCCAAGTTTAATACGACTGGGGACCGTAACTCTCCAGGCAACTACTACTAAACATGCCAGACAGGTCTGGCTTCTCCCCTCCGTCAGATCGATATCAAATTGTCTCACAGAGCATCTGCAATCAAGCACAGCAGAATAGAGCACTCAGACACTCCAGTCAAAGGTTACAGACGGTCTGGCCAGCTTTGCCCTCAGCCAAAGTGTGACCGCCTTTTTAAAGAGTTCCTTGACAGTTTAACATCTCCCCCACCACACTTCCCCTCCACCTCCTTCATCACTCTCCCTGCCCTCCCTCCCTCCTCTCTGTTGTTTTCCTTTCTCAGCCGTCCTGATTAAACCTGGATATCCCACCAGGAGGCTCTGATTTCCCAACCCTGACTGTTACTGTATAGTCTGCTTCTATGTCACGACTTGTTATGTGCTTCACATAAGCAAAATAATAATCAAACATCACATTTTAGGACTCCTGACTAAAAGGCTCACATGCACAGGATCGGTCACACATAAACTATTCTATGGCAAGCTTTTTGGACTTACATTTCTTGTACCAGCATGTCTTGGCTTCTTTTGTAATTCTTATAAACCTTTGTCATTCATATGCAGGACATATAAAGTTTGTTATGAAGAGATAATGTCAGCACTGGGAATATAAGGGATCAAGATATAAAACTTAAAATAAGCCAAAACTAATAATCATAATACACAATCTTAAGTATTAAATTAAGATTTGAAAGATGCTTACAACAACAAAGAACAACAAAGACTGTCAAATTCCCCATGATGGCAAAACAATCACTGGAGGCTAATTATTTACTTACTTAGCTAAACACAGTTATACTCTTGTCATTAGCATGGAAATAAAATTAAACAGGGAAAAATGGGGGGAAGGATTTCAGAATTAGTGAAGTTCATTGGAGTCATTTCACATGAGCCCCAAATTACATCGCCCTGAGTGACTGCTCCTGAATGAATGGAGCCTTTTTTTATGATCACAAGAAAAACTTCTCCCGAGGGGCAAGGAATTTCAGAAGGGTTTCTCCTTTTAAGCATACGGGGTACGCTTTAAAGGTAAAGGGTAATACTGCACTTCCTATCCTGGATAATACTGGTTGAACTAAATAAAATGCTTCTATTCATTCAAAAGATGTACTTTTTGAAAGGAATGTCTTTAAGCCCAGTAAGAATGAGCATCTAGGTTGTGTGAGCAATCATTCAAAAGTTTGAACTTTTAAGAATGAACTAGAATGCATCGAAACTCACCGTTTTGCTCCTTTACGCTTGGTAGGGGAAATTTGCTGACATGACTTGATTCAGCTTCCGAGCCATATTGTTGGAGAAGCGATGCAAGAAGGAATATTAATGGAAGGATCATTTGGATGAGTGGTAGCCGGCGATCACAAAGCGCTGTAGACGGGACGGTTTGTATCACCACACACATGCGTCGTTTACAGGGCACCAGTGCTGTTTCGGACACATTTGGAGAGGATAAGCGCAGAGTAAAATCCACTTAATTTTAAGCATCAGTCCTTCGGAGGAAAGTTCGGGAACAAAATTTTAACTTGAGAAGTTAGAACGACTCCTCTGCGGAGGTTCCGAACCTGCCGCTGCTGCGCAGAGCAAATGCGCACCTGTTGGTTCAATGGGAAGTTGAGCAAAGTTTAGTTTTATGTTGCTATAATCCCGGTATTAGTTATAAAAAACACCCTTATGCACGCATATAATCTACGCGACGAGAACATTAGAAAGACACAGTCGCATTTTGGGGAAAGCGCGCGTCCACGGTGCGTTCTTCACTCCGTCTGATAAATCCCTGCAGATCTTTACGCATTACAGCAAAGGCTCACACACAGAGACAGCGAGAGAGTGAAGCAACTTGATACAGCCTGTACTTTGAAACCATTCGCAACACCGAGACGTTTTCTGTTTTCTGGCGCGGTCTAGAGTCATAACTTGGAGCCTGAGATAAAATATCGCTGCGCGCCCGGGGTTGGCTTTTTGGAGACTGGCAACTGACGCACAACAGGTGCTATACATAAAGTACAACTTCTCAGCGGAGGAAACTCCCAGGATGTTAACTATTCAGTTGCTGCCTGGTTTAACGAGGTGTTTCACTCCCTTACGGGTCCGTTTTATGTTTTGTTTTTGTTTTGTTTGTTTGATGGTTGCGCACTTTTCAAATAATTTCTAGCCAAAAGTTTCAGCCTCCCGAGATCACACAGTCTGTTGTTAAGGATAAGGTTTACATAAGCGGTAATACTTTTGGAAATATATCTTTAAAACTACAGAATAACTTAAAACACTATAACACCAGATTAAACGATATATTGTAAATATAAAGATATAAGAGTAGAGATACAAAAATGTGAAGGAGACATTTTAGGCTATTTCTGGATTTTTTTTAAGGGACACATTTCACTTTCTGCTGTGTGTACACCAGTTGTACCCACTGTCTTACTAGTCCTTTATCTGTTTCTCTGCTTATTTTACTGGACTACAACACCATGGCCCGATTGCATTTTTATCCCATTAAATCATGATCCATCCAATGTATAATATATACAGTGCAGTTCACAGTATATATTCACATCAGGAGTCCCATGATTCAGACTAAAACCTTCCATATAACATTCCTAAGTAACATTGTTTAACCACTGAGTAATTGTTTAAAACCTTGATTCACTGAATGAAAGATAAATGCGCCCCAAAAGAAAACTTTTTAACATGCAGTTTTGTGCTCCCCTGGAATGTTTCTGTGGAAGGAAATGTTTAAGGTTCTCAATTTGTCATATCAAAGCAGAGACACCGCTTGAAACAATACTCCCTCCTGTTCCCAATTTCCTTTCTCCCCAGCACAATGTTGTACCTCATCAACTGTGTTTTATGTGGTTCCTCCCATCCTATTGTTGGCAAAATGCAACAGTGTATCCCCCGCTGTATGGTAAGTCTGCTGCAGCACAGACACAACAATCAAAGGGGAGCTGGAGACATATTGAACCCATTGAGCCAGACGCATGATGCAATGCTGCAGCAATTTACCCCCAGCCTCACATAGCTTAGAAACTACCAACTTAAAGAGAATATAGAGCAACCATCTCTCCAGCATCAAGGTAAGAAGGGAAGCTTTTGTGGTTTTAATCCAAGTTAATGGCTCAGGAAAGAAGGCGTGGGACATTGATGCAGTCATTTCATACTTGTGTTGCCCCTGTGGAGAGGGGCATATAGAGGTCTTCATGTGCCTGTTGGAAGGGCCAAGGCCCTTTGTGTAAAGGAGGGTATCACATTCCAGCCCTGCGAGCGCCTGCAGCAGATGTCAGCACTTCACATCGTGGAATCCCTCTCTCTTTCACAAAAACACACACACTCATTCACCCCGTGAGGTTTTGTCTGTAAAAGCTGGGTATTTTGTCTTGTTGTCCACATTTGATTGCCGCTTCCATGGTGGTCTTGTGAAACGCAAAGTCTTTGATACAAAGAAATATAATAAACAGAGGAAATTAGAAACAAGTTAGGCTATTTGGGTCACGCCAAACATGCAGAGACAAGCCAGCTAGGAGAGCTCTGTGTCCACTGAGCAGAGTGCAAGTGGAAATGTATACAATGGAGAATTCACACTCATCGTATACTGCTTAAATCCCCTTAGACTTGCTTGCTGTTATGAGATGCATTCTGTCAAGCAAACAAATGCCCTCAAACATCAGTCACCATTAGAAAACACATGTCATTTTTTTGTTTTTTTGTTTTTTTTAAAAACACCTTTGTGGTGAAGAGAAACACAAGTGAATGAAAATGTTAAATTACTTAATTTATACTGTAAAACCAGTTGTTGCAGCAGCATGAACTTTATCTGTGTAGTCCAGTAAATCATTTTATTTACTCACCCATACATAACAAACATATATCTATCTCTGTACCTGATCAGCTGTTATATCATCATATTCATCCTCTAAAAGGCATACTGACCCTCAGCACGCAGTCAAACTTTTATATCAGAGACATTCTGGTGTTTTATGGACATTAAGGTCTCATGTTGATAAGTGAAAAGTTTCAATAATTGCCCCTGGCTGTACTTGGCTTTGAGACCAGAGCCCCCTGGTGGTGCCCCTCAGAGCTACAGGCAATGTTTGCCCCTTGAAATTCCTAAAGATACTGCAAGGGGTGTGGAATTTGTTTATTTTTATTCCACCAGGGGAAGCATATTTTATCTGATGATTCAAGATATTTCCAGGTTAAAACGAATCAGATGTGCTTATCATGTTCAGGTGTTCAGGGACACAATGCTGCTTCTTCTAAAGCGTGCTGTAGTAGAAATAAATATATGCTTAAGTGGTAAACTGATCATCAGTAATATTGTACATACAGTATATTCATTCATTCAAAAAGTATTGAAGTGCATGACTTCAGTTTGGCTTCAGTTGTGCATAAATTACACAAAATCAAATACACTGCTGTCCAATATAATCGCTTAGCTGAGTTCACTCCACAGCAAAACCTGAATATAATTCAGTTTAAATCCAATTATAAGTTTAATAATGCTGTCTGACTACATTTGTTATTGCTGCTTGATGCCCTGAAAATGAGAAAGAATGAATGTCTGCAGTGTGGTAGTGCAGCTGGGATGAACACCTGGCTGGATATCTACGAGATTTTTACTTTGAGAACACATGCATTGAAAACCTAAAAAAAAAAAATCTTGCTGTTAATCTTGCTGGAATCAACTAAAACAGAATAGCTAAAAAAATTAAAAATTAAAAATCTTGATTCACTGTAACCGTTTAGTTATGTTAGACATTTCAGTTTGGAAAGAGCTTTTTGTCCTTCAGGATTTCCCCTCTTACACAATCCTTATTCAGGAAAGTGATCCAAACATATTTGAAAGGAACTCTCCTTCTTAACAGATTTCTGGCTCGATGCCTCCATCATAATTTTGGATACTGTAGCACTGCTGACAAGGAAGACTCAGTTTCCATGATAGCATTCTGCTTATTTAATGATCCAAGGATCTCATATTACACTGCCAAAGTTCATCAATACATTACTGAACTGGAATCCAGGACAGTGTAATGATGAATTTTCTCTCCTTATCTATTGTTTTACTGACGTATGAGCATGCTGCTTGAATGTAAAATAGATACTGACAAGATCATATATGTGTACAGGCCAGACATGCAGAGAGAAAAGACTTTAATCAATAAACCAGGAACTGGAAGTTGGAATATACTAATCCTCGTATGTGTCAGTGTACTACCTTTTGAATGTACTAATGAACATGTTGCAGACCTTCATATAGTTTGAAATATATTTTACTTGTACATAGTAAAATAGGAAAATGTCTGTAGCTGTAATTTTGACAGCAGTCACCTTAATAGAAAGATCACATGTTCTTCAGAAACTGATGTATTGTATTTTGCAATAAATATTGTTTTATCTCCATCCTTCATGATTTACATGAAGTTTTTATTCATTTTCACTGCTCTTATCTCAGCTCCTATGACATGTACCCGTTCGTCTTCCAAAAAATTTACATCATCATTGAATTAAAGTGCTGTCAGCAAAGCTACTCTGGGTTTAGTTAAAGAATGATCCATCCTTCTGAGATGAAAACAAACATGTTACTAAGCAGCACACAGTAAATAAATAAACAAATAAAGCTGCTTAGTAGTAACACTTCTTTGTCTCTTGATCTGTCAAAAACTCCTTTTTGATGTGACAACACATATAACTCTTCAGGGCTGCAGTGGTAGCAGAAATGTGGTTTTCATGCCAGGTTGTATTATACCACAGTAGATTGTTTCAATCCAGCCTGACATATTTCTGGAATGGCATAGGATTGTCCATCACACTCGTGGCTCATAGCCAGCTGGCTAGCGAACATTTTTCTAAACAACACAGAAGAATCCTTGTGCTTGAATGGCTGCCTCTTTATTGTAACACCAGAGCTTTGCCCTGTGACATAAATCATTAATCTCTATGCATATGGTACTGATTAATTTGTGTATGCAAATGGAATGCCTTGTCAATCAAGATCATACCACGGGGATCATCTTTGGGGAGACCGCACAAGTTGTTTGACACAATGATGCATGAGATATGGCTCAAAACTGTGGGGAAAATCAGCTCAGTGGATTTTTCTTTTTTTCTATTTAAAGAACAACAACAACAAAAAAAAAAATCAAACTTGCTGTTACCTTCCCTCTTAATGTATGTGGGTTTTTTCTTAGAAAAACATTCAAATCTGTGCAGACATGAAAGGTAAATAGGAAGCGCTCTTTATCATCCACCAGATTATCAGTTATTTTGTGACCTATTCAATTCAGTTCAATTCAATTTTATTTACATAGCGCCAAATCACAACCACCTCAAGGGACTTTATATTGTAAGGTAGGCCCTACAATAATACTTACAAAGAGAACCTAACAATCATTTGACCCCCTATGAGCAAGCACTCTGGCGACAGTGGGAAGAAAAAAACTCCCTTTTAACAGGAAGAAACCTCTGGCAAAAACCTATTTTTAAAGACAGATTTCTTTGCAATAGTCAACAACAACTTTACATGAACCATTTCAATAAATAAAAATTAAACATGGAAACTATGGCTCAACTATTCATTGTTTTAATCCTTAACATTTAATAACACCCTGCCATTATACTGTCAGTGTTCAGTTTTTTCTGCTTTTCATTAAATTCTTTAAAAAAATAAAATCCTTAAAGTGACTGGCAGGTACAGTAACCCGCCTAAACATACTTTACAGTACTTGTGTTTGGAATGAAAATTCTTAGATTTTAGATGTTGAGGATATTATAGTCACGCTAAGCATTTTTCTTTCACAGACATATACAAAAGGCCGTACCATCAGACATTTTTAGATTAATATTTATTTACAACCAGCGGAAAGCTCAACAAAAAACATGTAAAAAGTCTTATATATGATCCATAAAATGACTTTACGTACAATAGCTTTTTGACTGAATTTAAAAATTAATGGTGACTCTGTCACAGTCAATGGTTATGATTTAAGATCTGCATTCATTAATATGCCCATTCTCCGTTTCATTTATTTTTTCAGGTGTTCAATCTGGATATAAACAGCAATTACTCCACAGCAAAAGGAAAAAGACATTTCATCCTGCCATAAATCTTAAATGTGTTTTAACAAACAAGCTGACAGCACAGATGTAGCAGGCAAATCCAAATTGTTGAATTTAGATATAACAACATTTGAGAACCAGAAGTCCATTAAATAGTTGTTCTGGGGCTTTTAGTAACTTTATAGTGCATCACACTCCCATTAGGAGACACAGTTTAGCCAATATGAACTCGCAGATGTTCAAGTTTCCATTTTTCTAAGTTCCCTTCCCCATCTTCCAATGAAAACTGTGTGACAATCTAAGACATGTATAAAAACAAAGCATTTTTGTAGTTCAGTGGTGGATCTAAGTGTAAATACATACAGTACTGTGCAAAAATCTTGAGCCGTGAAACCATTTTTTTAACACTTTGCTTCCAAAGAGTCAGACTTGCAATTATTAAAGTGGTCTTAAGTAATAGTTCTCCATAGTTTTCAAGGTCTTCCAAAGTTTTTTGTGACATTGACCATCTTATCAGTCATTTTCAGTCTAGTCCTTGTACCCGAGGATTTTCATAAGATTAATGTATCTATGTATTTATTTATTCTGTTCAACCACTTAACACTGACCTATGAAACATTTGTGTAACAAAGAAAATGCACCTCACTTAAAGGATGAACCAGAACCACACTTTATTACTAACAGCCTATCACAAACATATCCATAGATTCCAAACATACTGCTAGTGCGGTAAAAGCATACCTGCATGGAACCCCCTTCCCCAAAAAAGGCAGCCAACATCATAAGTAGTGCTTTTAATGTCCTTCAAGAAGCTTGGAAAACTATTCCCAAAGACAAATGAAAGAAATTACAAGGGAGCCTTCCTAACAGAGTATAGGTTATGTTGAAGAATAAAAGTGGTCATACCAAATATTTACTTTCGAGCTTGTTAAATTTGCACAAACTCTGTTTTTGCCTTCTGTGCTGTATTTCCATGTGTGATTGCACATGTTTCAATAAATTGCTGCATCAATTTCCCATTTTCCCCAAAAATATAAAGAGATGAGGGGTGGCTCAAGATGTTTCGCAGTACAGTACAGTTGTTGAAGACACACACACAGGCGCACACACGCACAAAAAAGGCCCTTTCATTGCACGGGGACACTGAGACCAAAAGTCATAAGATTTTCTGTCAACACTGAGCCAGAGTTCTGAATTACATTCAACTCTGACGTCTTGACATCACCAGTGGTCTGCTATATCACACCAAAGATGGTTAAGCCAAGAAGCTGTGCCAATGCATTTCATTGTGGTGATACTTTTTGCATCGACAGTGGGCTGCCTTAATGTGGAAATAATGAAAATTTTACTCAAAATATATAAGGCTGTATGGCGTCTGTTGTGTACATTAGCAGCAGCTGAGGATGTGGAAGCAGGGAATGTAAATGTTTATGAAATATGAACATCTTCAGAATGAGTTTGTGATTCTTTACACCAAAATACGTGAGATCAGATTGCTCTGTGTCCTACAAACTAAAATATGTTTGAGACTTCTGCATTATGCAATTAAAGCAGTCATCATTTTTATCTGGATGATAGAAACACAGACTATATTGTTTTATCTTCTTTGTCACTGATTTAATGAGTCACATTTTCACATATACAAAAAATCAGCTTTTTATCTCACATCTAAAATAGTCTAGGTCATACTACGGCACATGATTACCACACAGTCTATTACTACATAATACATAGAAATAGAAGCTTGAGTATCTTATTGGATTCATAATTTCTAATAAAGCGCTCTCTATTTTCATCCATCTGCTGCTAAATACCACTCAGTCCCAGCCATAAGTAGTGATGCGTTTGCGTCTATCCCGTGAAAGAGAGCTTTTATTTCCTGCCGTCACGTCACGTCTCCGTCTAGCAGCGGCTGTGGATGTGGAGGCGGGGAGCGGCTGTCCGTGGTGCTGATGGGAATGATGCTCTCCAGTTCTGTGCAGCCGCCACTGCGCATGTTGCATGACAGGTACACGCAAGCCTCCATCTTGGGCATCCCAAGCTAAGGCGAAAGGGCAGCAGCCATATACACGTTGATTTAAAAATAACAACAAACGGGCTCGGAAACCAAAACAACAACAAAAAAAAAAAAATTGGCAATTTGCCGAGATGTAACTTTTCCCCTCAAACCAATTGAACTAATCGCTTCAGTGCAGGAAGACGGAAACAGAATGGAAAAGAAAGGGAGCGAATGGTCGTGGAAGCTCTGTTAACCACTGTTTTCACAGTCAGCTTGAGTGGATCGAGATTTCTGAGGAATTGACAGGTGACAAAGCCAAACGGTAAGCAGAACTGCGTACCGTGTTTCGCGAGAGATGACTTTGTGTTATTTATGTTCATAGCGTGCGCTCGCATGTAGTGAAATCGCATGCTCGTGTTCATATGTGTTGGCATCTTCTTTCTGCATCCCCCACCCACCCCCGTCATGGTGGTCGCTGTATCCTCTGCTCTTCTGATGCTCAGGCTTCGGGCGAGTGTCAGCCTCTCTTACTTACTTTTCTGTTGTTAGAAAGAGACCGAATGCGACGTGCAGCCACAGGTTGTGAGAGCACCGGCAGTGTGCGGATTTATTTTTCTTTGGTTCCATTTCAGTATTTTTCTTGAATACATCTGAGGCCTTTCCTCGTGGATTATTGGATTAAGCAGTAATAAATAATCTAGTTTTAAGTGGTGATATTACCAGGAATATGACCTATACTTATATACATATCTCAGTTCCACCAAATGACATGGCCGGACTGTTATATCATCAACATTAATATAATAAATAAGTATTCGTTTATTTACCTAAATGTAAACCCTCTTCCCGGCAGAAATAATTTTAGGTGTTTTGTTTAATGTCCAGAATCTTAAAAAAAAAAAAGACACTGTGCTCTAGTGGCAGATTGTTTATTATCCCATGACCCGTAGGGCAAACCATGTAGCCCGCTTGAGTCACTGTCAGCCGTTGCATGACAAAGCCTCTGCCGTTTTAACTTTGCCCCTAGTAAAACAGAGCTAGGGCAATGTTCTTCAGTGGTGGCACACAGATGAGTCAGACAGTGCCAAGGTCGAGTTATAGTTTCAGCTGAACTCATATTTATGCTTTAATATCAGTTGGGTGGACGCGTGATTGAGGGTTTTGTTTTGTTTTTTAATTTTGATTGTACACAATTATATATCGACTGGCTTCTCTGAGCTCCACTTTGGGACTGGGACCCAAAAGAGATGTCAAAATAGATATATTTTGACAAAAGCAGATCACTAACTTCTCTCTTCAAGTTGTATAGGTGCACGCTTCAAAAGAAGACAAAATAATGCAACTATGATAAGAAGACACATGCATAAGGATTAAGCTTTCACAATCCCAACAAATATTATGAACCAGTGCCATAATGTTCAGCACTATCAAGAATTTCAAATATGTCTTATTTGGTATTCAGACTCTTTTATTCGCTACAGTGCGATGCATACTAGTTGTATACATGCCTCTGCTTCACCCTTCTCCTTATCAGGTAGAATGTGGAAAGAAGCTGAGATTTCACCTACAGAAATGCAAAGGGGAATGTAGTGGCGAATTTCTGTCCCAAGCTTCGAAAAAATAATTCTTCCACTTCTTAATGTGAGCTGTTCAGATTTATTTCTGACTCGTACATACAAACAAAAGATGTCACGGTCAAAAAACTATTTGCTGCTACAGCGCACATTTCCATTGCCGTCCTGGCTCACTCTAACCTGCTACCACACATGCGCTGTAATGTTTTCTTACCCGACACAAATTAAACGTGCAGCATTTATTCTTTAACAACATATTATACAAAATTAAACATGTAACATAATAACTGAAACAGTATCAAAAATATTTCTCTATAGATTGGCTCTAACATTTCCAGCCCCCTAATTGGAGGGCGTGAAGACTGACAATTAGCGAACACTTACAAAAGAGCCAAATAACATTAACACTTCCTGTATCACACATGGTCATTCAAATTATCTTTCACAAAACCTGTAACCGATCAGAACATATACTGTATTTTCTCATTCCAAGTTACATGACATTCTCACAGATCAAGCATAGCTTGTCAATGGGTCTTTCTAAGGTGTTAGTCTTTGTCTTGATGATCACACGCCGCACCAGACCCTTAGCATTTGGAATACACGAAGAACTCTCCCCAACATCCACGAGCTTCTTGGCGCTGACTCGTCGACCACCATTACAATGTCCCCCACAGTTACATTTCTTCTGACCTGAGTCCACTTTTGACGCTCTTGAAGCATAGGCAAATACTCGCGCACCCACCTCTTCCAAAACAAGTCAGCAAGATATTGCACTTGCTTCCAACGGCGGCGGGAGTATGAGTCTTCCTTTCTGAAAAGTCCAGGAGGCAAACCCGGCTTTTAGGCGTCAGTGGTTCCAGGTCTGTTGGATCATCTGTTACTGTAGTCAGCGGTCTATTTCTCTATAGATTGGCTCTAACAGGGAAGATTGCATAGAGAATTTGTAGGTTGCATAAGAAATTATTTCTCAGAAATGTGGTTGAGTTGTGAAGTCCAACATTTGACACTGCTCCAGCTGTTGCCATCTGAGACGTGTGGATTAGCTTTGACATTATGCTGGCCAGGCGAGTAGTATCCAGCCCTCTGGTTTTCAGGAATTTTCCAAATCGATAAACCAATGTTGTCTTTGTTTGGGCAACTTGTTTGCATGGAGCCAAAAGGCATTGCACTCTGTACAGTTCTCAGTGCACTTAGGAAAGGATTTCTGTTGAGGAAGATGATGATCGATGTGAAGGCAAGGAGTAGACAGGGAGTTGCTGGGTCAAGGCAGTGAGACAAGGAGAGAGAGACAGACAGAGAGTATTTCTGTCTAGACGGCCTCAGTTAATACACAAGATATATGTTTGGATGAGTGTGTGTTTGTAAGCTGGTGTTGCTGCCTTGCTGTTGGTCTCAGTATCCCAATGCAATGAAAGGGCAACACTTCTAGATGGACAATGAATCACACAGGTACTGTGGTTGCAAGATGATTAATGGCCTCTATCAAGAAATGCAAAAATGCTCTGTGTGTTTGTGTAAGTGTGCATTTGTATAGTTTTGTTACTGTAAATACACAGGACCATATTATCTGTTAGTTGCCTTCACTTTAGTATTATGTTGTAAGAAATGACTGACCAATAGGGAGTGTTGGTCATAACACTCCAAGGGTTAGAAATCTAAACATGATTGTTGAAATCTAAAAAATACATTTAGAAAAAAGTCCTATTGAGCCTTTTTGATGTAAGTTCTGGACTAAACTGAAGGATATTGTAGGCGATATTTATTTCAGCTATCCTTTAAAGGTCACATTCAGCTGACGAGTCCTCAATGACCATTGTTATTCAGGTGCAATGCTTCAGTGATTGAATTTATGCTTGAACTTGCTCTGCTTTATTAAACCTTGTCAGACTGATTCATCTGTATTTCAGACATTTACTGTATGTGACATGCATCTAGAGGAAATATGAATCGATGATGTTAAAAAGAGTAAGGGGCAAAGTTGCAGTGTTCAGGAAACAACAAGCTCTGAAGCTTTAAGCTCTAGCCAACAAGGAAGCCATAGAATTACTGTCACATAACAGCTGAATTTGTGGAATGTGAAAAAAAAATCATTGGATTCACAATTTCAAATCATTTCTTTTGTTCTTGTCCCTCCATTTTTATTTTATATGGTCATTTTATTCACAATTTTTATTATTATTATTTTTCTTTTACACAGGTTCAGAATGGGCACAAGGAAGGTCGCCATTATTCTCCTAGTTCTCTTTCTTTGCTTAGACGGAGGATTTGCCAAAGAAAAAGGAGCAAAGAAAGGAAAGAAGAAAGGGAAGCATGTTTACTGTCCATCGTAAGTACCGTGTGGAATAAACAACATCGTGCTGTGTCATATTGGCCTCTGGCGTATTGACTAGGCATGTTAGCTTGATGGCTCTATACACAGTAATGCATACGTTTTTCTTGTATACAAGTCGAATAAAGAAGTAAGTTTTGTTGTTGTGAAATTTGTTTGCAATCTCTGTTTTAAATCCATTCACTTTAATCTCTTAGAAAACCTAAACATTTTCTATGAGTAGAATTTGGTTCTGCTTGATTGGCTTCAGTCAGTCAGCATTAGCTCTTGCTAATGATGTTTCTTCAGCCTTACATGTCCATGAGAGCGTCTTCGGATCTAACTGTTCTTGGTGGAAATTTGACTAGTCAGAGATTCTTATGGAAACACCCTGCTCTGTGCTGAGGCAGGCACCGTTTGTCAGGACGGTGCCCGCCTCTACTTTTTGGATCAGGAGCGTATGCAGAGACTTCCTTGGATACCATTTATATGATTTTTCTCCACTGAAAATGGTCAGGAAGGACTTAGTCATCATGTTCATCTGAGGCAGCCATGGCCAGTGACCATTACAAAATGTATGGTGCACTCATCTAGGAATGGAGAGCAGTTCCTCAGCAGATCGGGACACTTGTGGAGCCAATAGACAGATGGGGAACTACTGTCCTTTGTAGAGGAGGCTATACCTCATATAAAACATTTTCTATATACATATATTATAGTGTTGGTCTATTAAATCTATTAAAAACACAAACTTGCCTTTATTTATTTTAGTTCTGAAGCATATTTCTGACCATTTGGTAAATAAATTGGAGATAAATTAGCTGAATACCGCATCTCAATTCATGTTTAAGCCATCTGCCTTTATCTACTAAAAATGTTGCCAAACCTAAAATGAGTATGTGGGTACAGATAGTAAAATGGTTGTTATCCTAATAGCAGAACAATTAGGAACGTAGGTTTGAAAAATCATATTACGAAGGTGCATTGAATAGCACCAGCAGCTCAAAGCTAGACGGTTCTGGGTTTGAAACTGCTGGCCAGGACATGGAGTTTTAATGTTCTCCTGTGCCTGTGTGGGTTTTCACCAGGTGCTCCCACCTCAATGACTGTAATTAGGCTAGGCAGTTAAGAAAATGGATGAATGGCTATTACAGTGCCTCTTTTCTATTTGGGTGTAAAACATCTTAGGGGTGGACAACAATTACCCTTTGTAGGAAAAACCCTGACCAATGTTGTCAGTTCAGCATGGAGCTGAAGCATGGCGGACTTTGTCTATTTTACACCTAATGGATCTTACTTTTCAGTCTCTCCACCATACCCATAAATAGATCTCAGGTTGTCATTGCCTCTTCAGTGCATGCCAAAAGGTGATTCTCAGGTTATGGTTTAAACTATAGATGTAAATACTGTAGATCACAAAAGGAATGTGACGTAATTGTGTCCTGCACGCTGAGTTAAGTGTAATGTAGAGCTGCGCTATCTTCTTCCTTAAATGGTAACAAATGTCTCTACAATGAAGTCTTGAAATGTGGGATAAACTGTTTGATGTAGAAAATTGGCAAGTGGAAGCTGTATGACATGCTTTGTGTTTAATGCTGCAGATGCCTTTGCGGATCAACTAAAGCACTTGGTTCCAGTTTAGCTCTTGTGCTTGAGATTGTCAGGAAGGTCTCTTAAAAAAAGAGGAGGAAAAAAAGCGGTTTAGCGGATGGGAATTGGGTTTTACTTTGATCAGGGGAACCGCTGAACATATACACACTGCGCAGCATTCTTGTGTAGCACTTTAGCCCATCCTCAGTGCATGATAAGGTTTACATAATAATATGTATTGAGAAGGGGGAATTCTTTGGCAGAAGCATTCATTGCCACCCAGGAGGAGGATTTTTGTTTCCCCTTTCTCTCTTGCCAGATCCCCTCCTCGTCCTTTTCTCTCTGTCCCACTGTATTTTTCATTAGTCAAGCACATGAAAACAAATGATGTTTGACTGATTGTCGTCATGTTGTTGGTGATATTTTTACCAAGCACTGTTAAGTTTTTTCAATTTTGTAGGAACATTTGAAGTAGACTTAAACAAAAAGAACTACATAGCACAAAAACAGATTATTTGTCTTGACAAGTCATTTATACTTGTCACCTGTGCGGCAGATTGATTCATTCAGGGGAAAATCATTTCAGTGGGTTACTTATTGGCTTGCTTACTGAACTAGTGCTGTTTTTATAAAGATAGTATAATATGTGCTTTGATCAAGCGTTTCACTCATTTATCTTAAAAAACCCTTGAATGATTTTAAAATGAAATATTTTTGCATCCTTTAGAATTTTTCACATACCCAAATGTTTTATTTATGGATGATTAAATGTCAGTACAACTTAAACTGCCCTGTGTTTACTGCTCAATAACATATATTTGTATGAAAACATGTTGAGATGATGAACACTGCAAATATTTCAAAATTCAGCATGTTGAGAAGAGTCTTCCATTAGCCCAAGGGATCTTGTCAACTTCCTCAGTCATAATCTGGAAACATCCCATAATAGCAGCACATTTCATTTCTAAACATTGTCTCAGTCTAACAGTTCCTTGGTGGTCCAAATCTTAAAAGCCAATTTAATCCCAGACTGGTAGCTCTCCCAGGTTATAGTTTAATCAAAGAGTATACAGAGTAGAAGTGAGTGCACTGTGCACTTTGTCTCTTCATCTGCCAGGAATTTGACCTGCTAATGTAATCGTGCCTCAAGTTCTCTCTCTGTCTTTTTATTTGCAGACAGCTGTCATCTGAGGATCTGGCCCGGGTCCCTGCAAATTCAACCAGCAACATCTTGAACAGGTTACTGATCACCTATGATCCCAGAATAAGGCCCAACTTCAAAGGCAGGTTTTCTGCTCTTTATCTGTTTCTGTCTCGTTTTTAATTTACATTCTAGCTGCAGTGCTGTCATGCTAATTAAAGAAACACGTGCATGTGTACCTCCAGATTTCTTCTAAGAGTTTAATGCTGGAGGTAGGAATGTGGAGGCATTAATCAAAATGCATTCCCTTGCAAATGTAACTTGTGCTTAAACAGTTACAGAAGGCTTGTGTTCCTGGGTTGACTTCTTGCCGATACTGCTGCATGGACAGATTTTAATAGACACTCGTGCATAGGACAAGTTGATATTTCTAAAATCTGTCTAAGGTTAGGAATCAGATTAATCAAAATTGCTAAAGCTAGCTTACAGACAAATGCACAAGTAAAAATTTGATTTTGAAGTGGAAGCATGCCTCATCTGTTACCTTTGTACAGTCATTTCTTTTTCATTTTTCATTTTTCAAAGCCCAAAAACCATCCATCGTCAGTGTTTATAGTGTACTGTACACATCACACTGCTGGGAGTACTATGTTTGTGTCACAGAAACAGCCATGAAAATAACAAAGAGGTGGCTGGTGGCCTCTTTGTCTGACTGATTGTCTCCCCAGTCTTCAGGTGGATCTGTAGTTTCCTTGCTCTGGCACTTGGCACCAGGAGCTGTATCTGGGACTTAATGTTTGATGTGTAGTGAGCCTCACTCCCTCCGACTGGTCCAGCAGCCAAACATCTGCTCTCCATTTCAGGGTGGCCTGAAATCCTCATCCATTAGCATCCATATCATAATCTCCCAAATTAAGAACTAAACTATGCCTTATGCATTACTTCGCTGTAACATGGCAAGCTGCTTTTATGGGCCCTATAGAATAATAGAATATAGTAATAGCAGCATTACCTTTGAATATTGATTCAAGTTAATGTTTGATTTGTTACATTAATGCAACAAAGATGTGAGCTCTATAACACGCCATAACTTGTGCATTAATTTTGTGACCTGCATGGTAGAATTTATCCAGTGAAACTTGTGAGCCTCAAGTAAACAGATCAAAGGAAATAATTTATTCAAAGCAGGGTGAGCGGTCTGCATTCATCAACAGTTTTATTAGTTTATGCAAAAGGCTGAGTGGGGAGGGGTGCCAATATACAGTAAATGTTTACAGCGTGAGCTTGGCAAGAAGATGGGATGATTTTGAGAAGGGATTTTTATTATTTTGCAATGCTGGGCCTTTCACAAAACCTGACCATTAATATAATCAATTAAATCACTAGGTACAATATGTATGGTTTAGGAATGCATTTACATGGATTTACAGAACAAATGTATTGTAAACTGCAGGAGCAGTACTTGATAACTGCTTTGCTTTGAGACATGGGCGAAGCAGTTATTAGACACAAGGAATACAGTTTTCAAAATTACAATTTTCTCTCTCTTTCTAAATCCAGGAATTCCTGTGGAGGATAGAGTGAACATTTTCATCAACAGCTTTGGCTCAATCCAAGAAACAACCATGGTAAGGACTTGCTGCTGCAGTTTGACAGTATTGGTAATCAATACTTCTGCCAATCAGAAGCAGTGAATGAGAGCTGAAAACTGCTTTGGCCAAGTTTTAGGGAGAATTCATGAGCATGTTTTCTAGATGGTATTAGATCATTTAGCAGTGAATCATTATGAAGACTGGGGTTTGCATGCCTCATTTATCTGATGGCTTAATTGCTGATCAAGAAATGCAGTTTGAATACTAATTACTAGATTAAACTCAAGGACGAAGCTGGGTTGACTCTTGATCACTTAGAAAGCAATAAATGGAAATTCCCAGTTTCTAATAAGACTGGTTCACCTGGTGTGATACATCCAATCATTCAACAGTGTAATGTCACAAATTACCAAAATCAACAGTTTTATTTTATTCTTCCATGTGTGTTTTACAAAAATTAATCCAGGATGTCTTTATTACAAAAAACAAACCTTCTTCCCACTTAGCGTTAGTATGATTTGTCACATTGTCACTCATAAATCATTTTTGTGAGATAAATTTGACTTTTTTTTCCCCATATAAGTACAATCACATTTTTACTCAAATGGAAAGTTGATTAATAAAAATGTAAAATTTATAGTTGTTCTAAGGCTGACACATGTAATATGTATATGACCTTCTTTCAGAAATTTAGCAGTATTTATGTGTGTGGCAGCCAACATGCATTTCAGTGTCCTTCTCCATGTCCTGTTATTTAATGTTGTATAACTGATCCTATTTTAGTTACAGAACCTAAAGTTAGGTCCATCATTATTTTGACAAAGAGACGTTATTTGATTATCGATTTTTCTTAACTTTGCCTCAGTACACAAACACTGTGAATTTAAAATCAAACGTGATTTATATGCAGATTTTGAGCTTTAATTCAAGGGCTTTTACAGACTTTTTGCATCAACTGTTGAGGGATCACAGTTATTTTTATACCTAACCACCCATTTTCAGAGGCTTACTTACATAATTTTAAATATAAGATTAGTTTTGAATATTTTGATGAAAACCCTTTACAGTCAATGACTCCCTTGAAGTCTAGAGCCCACTGACATCACCAAATGCTACATTTAGTTTTGTATTAAATATCAGATAAGCGATCTGTTTGGTTGAGATGGTGGAATTGACTTACCCATCCAAGATTTTTTCACTGCTTGGCCTTAAAAAATTCTTGCATTTCTTTTGTGGTGTGCTTCGGCTCATGATTAGTTTGCACTGTGAGAGTTTGCCCTGTGTTTCACAGCATTTGAATAAATCTCTGCAAAGAGTATAGAGCTGTACACTTCAAAATTAATCCTGCTACCTCACTCAGCAGTCATATCATCAGTAAGCCCCATTGGCCCGGTTCCAGTGGCAGCCATACATGCCAATGCTATAAAATTGCCTTCCCATGTTTGATAGGTAATATAGTATGCTTTGGCTCGTAAGCTGTTGCTTCTCTATATTTTTCTCTTCCCATCATTCTGGTAAAACGTAGTCTTGGTTTCATCTAACCAAAGGTTTTGTCAAAACTGTGCAGGCGCTTTTAATTCTGGCAAAGTCTAATCTGACCTTCTTATTCAGGAGTTTAAGTTGTGAGTTATCTTTTTGACATCTCTCATTTGGTTGCTCCATTTTTCACAAAATATCAAGGAAACTGGCCTTACATGGCCATTAAACTGCTTGTTACTCAATTTTCCAATTAGTTTTTGTGAACTATGTAAAAAATGGTTTTAGTTCCTAAACATTTTTTTGTAAAAACCCCTTCAATTAAAGTTTAAAGTCTGCACGGCAACCACATTTTTATTGTTATATTTAAAATACACTGTGGTGATGTACAGAGACAAAATTACACAAATGTCTTCGTCTTTGTCCAACAAATTATGGACCTTGCTGTATTGCCATTGAAACAACCAAATGTCCAAGAATGATCAGTGTTCAGCAGGGTTAAGTGTTCCATCATGCTCACTTTTATGAGTCATGGCACTCTGAACAAAGTCTTGGATAATATATCCTGGAGCTGGCACTGCTTGAAAATCTGCCACACGGGGAAAAGATTGGCAGCAGATAGGTAGTGTGTATTTGCTTATAAAATACTCCAGTCAAGAGTTTCACTCTATTATAGACCACTTAGGATGATAAGTGGAAAATCCTTACAAATCACAGGACCCAAAGATGGTGGAAGAAAATGAACACATCAGGAGGAAACAAACAAAGAAGAAGGGTAATGAGGAAGAAAGAGCTGAGGAAAACAAAGACCTCGAGGAAAAAGTTTTGACCAGTGAAGGAAAGTGTGAAAAACAGACACCATGTTAGAGAGAGAGAGAGAGAAAGACAAAGGTAAAGTGAAATGGATGGGAGAAGGAAGATTAAATCAGACAGTAGGAGGCCAAAGATCATTAAGACGGATAATGGAAGACAGGGATGAGGAAATTGAGTAGTGAAAAAGAATAAGCTAGAGGAAGCGGGAATAAAATTAAAAAGTGTGATGGTTCAAAGTGTGATGAAAGCAAAGGAATAATAAAGACCGCAAATGGCGAGAATAATCTGAAGAAAGAGACCATAACAGCGAAGACAAAAAGGGAGGATCAAGAAAGCAAGAACAAGAGCCAAGAAAGACAAAGTGGAAGAGAAAAATGCACAACTCTCAAAAGGGTAGCTTGTTCCTGTCTTCCTTTTTCCCCCTGGACACCCAGCCTAGGCATAAACTGAATGAAAGTGAGGAAGGTTTGAAACAAATCTAGCAGAAGGAGGAAGAGACAGCTGGTCACCTCTACCCTCAATTTTTCACTCTGTGGGGTATCTGATCTCAGGAAACCTTCTTTCATTATTCACACCTCCCTCTACCAAACACTCACTATATTTAACATACCTATTTTCACATTATGATTATAATCTTTAGAAAAAAATGACTAATTTTCTTTGGAGATGGAATAAATTGTTGTTATATATGTTTTTTTACTGCTTCTCAGCTTTAGTTTCCCTCAGTGGTTATAGAAAGTTCTTAAATCTCTCTGGAATCGAATGTTGTACTGGCAGCTTGATTGTGAGCCAGAAGCAAGATATATTTCCTTGTCTAGTTTTTAGAGAAGGAAAAGGTGTGGGAATTGGCCCGTGTCTCCCTCAGACAGAGAAGAGCCACCAGAAGCTATTCATGTTGTAGCTCAAGGACTAGTTCAACACAGGTGTCTAAAATGTGGTTGTATAGAAATGATATCTTATAAAATAAGATATCAACAGCTTGATTGCAAGATTCCCCTTTCAAAAGAAAATAATGCATCATACGGGCCACTCCTTAACTGTTTATGCCAAATTCTGACCCTGCCTCCGACCCTGCCAAGTATTTGCATATTTTGGTTATTAAATAGTGGTTGAGTTACTTTTGCCTCCCTATCAGGTTAAAACAGTCTTTTCATTCTCCTCTCACCTCTGGCATCAACATTGGATTTTTACCCAGAGAACTGCAGCTCATTGGAGATTTTCTATGTTTTGGACCGTTCTCTGTAAACCCCAGAGATTGTTGTGTGAGAGAATCCAAATCCAGCAGTTTTTCAAATACTCAGAGCAGCACAACAACCTAGAAAGGCTCAGAGTCACTTAAATCTCCTTTCTTTGCCATTCTGATCCTTGGTTTGAATTTCAGCAGTTTTTTTCTTTGACTAACTCTACATGCCTAAATGCACTGACTTGCTGCCATTAGATAAAATATTTACACTGGCAATTTAACACATGTACCTAATGATTTGGCAAGTGAGTGTATAAATGCTGATGGACAGTGGAAAATTCCTCAGTAAAGTTAAAATTTGTTTTGGGGTACATAAAAGACACAAATAACCCTTAAAATCTACAATTTAACTGTTTTTGCTCAGCGTTAATTGACATCTCTGCACTGGCTGAAATAATAATAACAATATCTATGTTCACCAGCTAGCTAGGTGCCAAACCATGTGAGAAGTGAGTGACACGCAACGTGTCACAATCATATCAGAATTTCTATTGGCTCAAACTTGGCAGATTTGTGTAGTCTATAAACACGTATATTCTATTTATGTCATTTGAACTGCTGTATTTTGACATTGCCGGTAGCTTAGCTGTAGCATTTTTACCTGAAGGCTTCAGCTTCCGGGTAACAAGGAAATGACGTCATTCACGTAGATTACTCGAAATTTTAGTGGCGGAAATGGGCTTCCATAATTTTGACATTGCATCATTTATGTATTGCAAGTGTAATGGCCATGGGCAGTTTTTTTTCCTTGTAATAAATACTAACATGTTTTAAATTGCAGTAGATGCACATATGCTAAAATTGAGTTATTAAAAATTCGAATGGTTTCTCATTGACTTTACTTTAGATTTAAACAAGCTGCCATGTCAAATAACAAAAATGTCAATAATAATATAGTTTCAGGTAATAAAAACTAAATAGAAGGGGAGAGTATACGTTTAAGGCATATTTCCTACACAAGACTGAACACATGCAAAGCTGATATTTCAGCCATTGTATTTGACATACCATCTGTCTTCAACCTCAGCTTAATAGCTCACCTGCTCCCAGAACAGCTTGAGGCCCACCATCAGTGTGTGCACAGAGATGTGTCCCAAAGCTCACAGTGATACTTTCCCACCATCAAGAATGTGGACATTTTACTAATATGTGCACTAATGAGGTACTTGCTGTTGCTGTGTTGATAACATTTGACCCTTGGACTGTGCAGTTTCTTGTGTGTTGACCGCTTTAAAGGCATTATGTTGCAGATGTAAACTGTCACTCTGCACTTAAAGTAATCTATATGTTATTATTCATTATTCAAACATATTTAGGAGGCTTAAAAATGTTTTTGTTACCCTGTTAAAGCATCTCATTCATTCCCACAGAAAATGCACTTTTTTGTACCATCCCCTTAAAGCTTCAGAAAATGTTAGCAGAAAGATTAGCATATGCTTTATTTTATTCCATTTAGAGAGTTTGCCTTTTGGGCATCATTTACCGTGAAAGCACCCAAACTGTGTCCAGTTGAGTTTACATGGAAGTAACATTAACTGTGTTTGTACTCGCCTGGTGTTACACTTAACAGGATTACAGAGTCAACATCTTCTTGCGGCAGCGCTGGAATGACCCCAGGCTGAAACTGCCAGACGACTTCAAGTCTGATTCTCTCACTGTTGATCCCAAGATGTTCAAATGTCTCTGGAAACCCGACCTGTTCTTCGCTAATGAGAAGAGCGCCAACTTTCATGATGTTACCCAAGAAAATATTCTCCTCTTCATCTTCCGTAATGGAGATGTCCTAATCAGTATGAGGTAATTTATTTACTTTTTTTTTTAACTTGTTTTTAATCAGTGTACTTGAAATGTCGTTCAGTCTTATGTGATTCGTTGAAAATAGTCACTTCATCAGATATGCAATAATCCAGGAAAATGCAGCATTACTGTAAATTTTGCTATGACTTAGTATCTGGTTTAATTCAAAAGTCCTTTCGACAGTACCACTCAATTTTAGTTTGGGCCATAAGTCATGAATCTTCAAGTTTAAAGCTGATGAAAAAAAAACTTTAAGTTAAGTAGAAAGGATTCTGTCTGCAAACAGATCTCATACAGTCTAGGAATGATCTTCACTAATATTTTATCAATACCAGCATTGATTTATGATACCAAAACATATAGCTTATGATATTGATATAGCATTCTATATTTTTTACTAAATGGCTTAAACAGGGTGTATTTATGCTTTTGCCATATTCGCTGATCTTTATTTCAAGTAATTATGAGGTTGTTTTATCACTTAGATCTGGGGTCAAGCCCTGTGATCCCTACAGTTTAAAACAATTGGAGATAAAGTACCAGAATTTCAGGAGTGGGACCGCGCCTCCAAACACGCTCCTCCTGATTCTTATCTATGTAGTTTCCCCCAGTTCTACAACCTGTTAATACTCGTTTACGTTCCTCACCCTCCCTCCTCTTTTCAATTCTTTAACTTCTTCACTTCTAATTAGTACACAGGGATCTGCTGGGTCCGGGAGCCACCACCAGTGGCCTTCCCTAAACCCCAGCTCAATTCACGTCCACGGCATTCACCTTTATCTACTAATACGCTTTCAAACCTAAAATGAGGACGTGGGCCCAGCAAGTGAAAGTAATATAAAATGTGTTCTTTCTGTTTTACTACCTAGCAGTTAGGCTTTTTGCATTTCTAAATATTCGGTGACAAGCATACAACAACTGAAATAATTTGACTCCAATTAAGGAATGAAGGAACAGCAATTCAAATTTCCTGTCTAGTTTTCTCTTATCTAGTTATTGAGACTGGAGCTCATTTGGTTGTTTGAGTGTTATCCATTTATACTGCACTTAAGCGGTGGCTGGTGCCTAAGTACTAATTAGAAACATCTACAAAGCACTTAAAGTCAGTTCTGTGTCCTGCATTGATAACTAGAGACTAATTTTTAAAAAAGGATAGCGTAGCGTTACCCTGCCTATCTTGAAGTCAAGTCAGTCACAACTCAATTGTTGGAGCTGGGCGGCCATACTGAAGACACAGCCTTTTCAGCAGCCTTTTAGCTAAAGGAGTCCAATATGCTAGATATTAGAGTTATTAAATCTTGTATTTGAAAGGGATCAATAGGGTGTTACCTTACATCTAGCTTTCTATAAACAGTATACATTAAGCTGTATTTCAGGCTATTAGAGTTTATTATTGGCCATAGAACAAAGAATGTAAACACTTACATGACTTCAAAAGTAATCACTTCATAATGGCAGCCTCATAGTGGAATATTTAGAAATTTGTAAACCATGTTAGGCCTCAGTCCCAAGCTGGCGATTCCCTGACAACCTCTGCTTGCTATGAAAGAAATGTGTGTTCTTTAACTGGTTTGCAAGTGGTTCTTAGGTGTTGCTGGATTTTGCTAAGAGAAATCAGTTGCAATGAAGATACCCCTTTGTGACTGCTTTGGTCACCAGCAGATCATCAGGGTCACTTGTGTTTTCCATGGAACAAACCGACTTATCTGCAAATTCACCACCCTGTAGTAAAACTTGCAAAATTGTGGCACAAACTGGAATCGGAGAACATTGGCCTTCAAAATAAAAGTTGTGCTTTACCACTGAAACCAACACATTTCAAAAGATGCATCTGACTTCATGAATAGTCTCTTCACAGTTTCACTACGCTTCCATTCACACTACAGGGAACCATGGCAATCATGGCTTATCACTTCTTATCAATACTTCAACCAGTTATCAATACCCACTTCTAAGTTATTACCTGGTTGTGTGTGCCTTGAGGGCTGTATCCCTGGATACAGAAACAATTGACCATTAAGATTGTCATATTGTGTCAAAACACTAACTGTTCTTTTTAGGCTTTACTATGGCTTTTATGTCAAATAAAAAGGAGACACCTCTTGCTACTATTTAGAGCAAAACAACCTCCCAGTGAGAAAGGAAAAAAACATATTTATCAACGTGTCAGAGCACTCCTTACGTTGTGGTACATCTTATCTCCTGGCTAATTTGGCATAGTTTCAGACTGAATTAATGTAGCATCAACCTTAGTAGTAACCAAATGACTGCTCAGTGTTCTCAATATTAGACTACATAAAAGTGCAAAATTATATTATGTAGCTGTGGACACATCTGTAGACTGAGCACATTAAATAATTTTTGACCCAGCTGCATAGAACTATTACCTGTAGTGCTGCCAATGTATTTAATCATGGATCATTTGTGTCTATGACCTGAAGTACTGCAAATTCACTCTGATATATTTTAGTCTATACTGGAAATATTTGCCTGTGTTTTCTGTCCTTCTTTACTTTATTTTAATATATTTTCTTCAGTAATTAAGACTGTAAAACTGGAAACTCAAAAGATAAAACTGTTTACATGCACAAAATTTAGTGGAAAACAGATTTGTACCCCGCCTTTTACCTTACAACAAGTAGAATAGGTTCCAGGCCCCCATGTAACACAAAACTGGATAACCAATAGAAATGTGAATGTACAGACTTAATCTTCAAAGGGATTGCTGCCAGGTTTTATTCATCTCCAAAGAGAATTGTCTGTATGTTTGCATGTACCATTTTATTCCATGTTAATATATCACTCAGAAAAAAAAACCCTTTCGGGTTAAACCCTTGGCTCCAGTGTAATCTAGAGTTTCATCTTGTGAAGTGTATACAGTAATATATGCAATGAATACAATAAAGCAGCCATAAAGAAAAAAAATAAATATCTTCTTCCTCCGACAGGTTGTCCGTCACCCTTTCTTGTCCACTTGATCTGACCTTATTCCCTATGGACACACAGAGGTGTAAAATGCAACTTGAAAGCTGTAAGTTTTCCTAAATTAACAACTCTTTAAAGTATCTCATCAGTATACACATGTGCTTGCTGATATTTTAGACATTCAGTATTTATGAGTTGGGAATATAGTTGTTGTTTTTGTAAAGTAGTTGGTTTTAGGGTAAATAAGAGCATTTTGCTTGTGTTTAGCAGCCAATTCCAGTGGTGAACACTTAGTGCAGTAGAATAAATCATCATATTTTAGGGTTGTTGTGAGAGTCTCATAGCTAATTGAGCTTGACATGTCTTTACTGCATCTTGTTTACAAAGCAGTTAGACTTAAATAAGCAACATAACTTGAAGCCATTACCCTGTAAAGCCAAACCTGACTGCTGAGATGTATCATATTCTGGATGGCTTCATGCATTTGAACTGTTATGTTCATTGGAAGGGTGGTAACGGTGGGCTTAAACTATATATATCTGTTGTGTTTGACTGTTTTTCTATCTCTGTATCTGTGCCCTCCTGATTTCCAGTTGGTTATACAACAGATGACCTGCAGTTTATGTGGCAGACAGGAGACCCTGTGCAAATGGATGCTATTGCTCTGCCACAGTTTGATATCCGACAAGAAGATATTACTTATGGAAACTGCACCAAATACTATGCAGGCACAGGTACTTTCATCGTTATGAAACAATATAAAGTGATAAGAAAGTTAAAAAGTTTTGACCATCCAAAGAAAGTAGTTACGCTCAGCTGACAGTAAAAATGTACAGTAGAAGTCTGAATGGGTATATTGAACTACTAAATTACTTTTTTTCCCTGCGCTGGCATCTGCGCTAAAATTCCGACTTTCTATGAACATTGTTTTAAGCAATATTAATTTTTTTTTTAAAAGAAAATTATCCTCAACCTAAAAGTATAGTCATATGGATATGTCTGCCATTAACTGTTGACTATCTCCCTCTTGGGAAGCCACCAAAAATCACAGTCACTGAGCAGACAGATGTATCAGATAACTTAGGACAAATTCAGAAATATTACAAATTTACTTAGTCATGACTGAAAGGTTACTCTGACTCTCCTCAAAGTAAACAAAGTAATAATATTAGCACACGCTGTAATTTGAAACATGGAGTGACTTTGAGTTGTCACAGTGCAAACTCCTCTCATTCATATTATTTCTATTTCATGATGTGTTATCAGTAGTCAAACCTAATGTTGACAAGTTTAAAGTAATTTAGAGTTTTAAAAGACAAACCACAGGGAAGGTTTTGCTCATGGTTAAATAAAATGTAAAGATAGAAAAAACAAACAAAAAAAAACCCCATTGAAATGTATTTAATTTTTTATGTGAATGTGTTCCCTGGGCCCAACACACCAACACAAGTCGCTGTTCAAACTAGGACACAGATGACTCTTCTCTTAGTATGCTGGCTAGCTTAGCATTAGCATGCTGTCTGTGCAGACTCTTGCAAAAAGCTGAAGTTGTATGACCGGCATAATGCAGCTTTTTCTGTCCTGGATCTATTTTTCACTTTACCATGAAAATCTCATCCATTTGTACAATAAGAATAAAAGTAATCTCTGAAGAATGTTTACAGGATTTTGAGAAATCTCTGCTATGAAGATTTAAGGCAGTTGTAAAGGCCAAAGTGGGGTGAATGTAGTACTAGCAAGGTGTAGCTAATAGGTTGTGCACTGAGTATAGTAAAAATAACAGTGGTAACATTCAGTTTTCCAAGAATCTTTTAATTATTTGGCTTCAATATGTCCATTACAGCCTATTATTTTAAACAATCACACGAAGGTGGTTTCTTAAGGAAGTTAACCAAGTTTTTTCTAAGTATGTTTTACCAAAAATTCTGATGTTATCATCAAATGGCCAAATGTACAACAAGGACTACACAGGATAAGATCTGTTTGTTCCCATTTGTCATGAGAATAATAATAATAAAAAAAAAGCTATTTACTATATAAATATGAAATAATAAAATTGTTTATTATTTCTAAAAATCAGATTTATCCCCAGGTGGTGATTTTATGTTTTTATCTGCTGTCTTGAACTGTGTTTGAAGCTAGCAAATTAGGTGTGCAGCATCAGTTATCATGACAGTGTGCCCTGCCAGAAGTGAACCACCTACTGGGTTATCCTTCTTGGTCCTAAATATTGAATTGCATTACAGGCCTCAGTACCCTTATATACAATTATGTGGTCCTTACTGAATATTGTTGCTAAGAGGTTTTTTCTTTTTTAAATGTGTCTAAATACCAGTGAAGGGTAGCAGACAGCTTGTAAAAGTTGTCATTTTCCAGGCTGCTTGCCGAACTAAGAATAATAACTAATCCTGTAATAAAAGAAGTAAAACTGCAAAAAAGAAAAAGGTAATGGTACTGTGGTATACACTCATGCAGACTTATGTGAGTACAAAATGAATTCACAATGAAATGGAAAAATCTCTATCAGCCAACAGAGCTGGTATGACCTCAATGCTCTCACACTTGGGGAGGCACACTGCTGGCGATGAGTCAGGCTTTTAACTGGTTGCCATGGCTACCTGGCCAGACACAAAGATCACCTCTGTCTACGACTGGTTCAAGCCTGCTTGGCGACACAGGCGGCTCTTATATGCTGTATAAAAGCTCCAGAGATCCCTGAGCTAGTTAAATATTACTTCAGCCCACCCACTCTACCATCCCATTAGACCGACTAACTAGGCTCTATATTCAGAAACAAAAGGCTCCTGAAAAGGTCTGAATCTTATGGATTCTTATTCCTCAGGCTTACTAATGATGGCTTTACTTCCAACAGGAATGAGTGATTGAAAAATAGATAAGTTATTAGTAGGAATGTATATAGTACTTTCAAGCAAAATCACTTAAAAAAAAGAGAAAATGGAAGTGCCAATTCTAACAGTAATAACTCAAAGGATTTGGGGCAGGTTCAGACATCCTACACATTTGGCACATTCACAGTAGGAAGCAGTATTTTCTGATGTGCGACCTTGAGTGCTCAAATAAGTCTCAGCTTTAACAAAGTTATGTGAAATTATATTAAAGCCTATTGGCTGTTGTCTTCTCTTTTTGCTTTCTCCATGACAAATGATGCACACTACTGCAGTTTGCTTTTCTCTTTGGCCAAAGGACGAAGTAGAGTGCATAAAGAACTTACCTTACCTCCTAATGCCTAATGTGGCTTTTATAGACCGTTCAGTGAAGTGCCAGTTCTCTCACCTGCTCTGTTTCAGTTAAGGGACTGGATGCTCTGAAGACCACATTTCAACCAATACGTAACATTTTATTTTTTCTTATTGATCTTAAAACTACTGCTGGCTATTGTCTCTAATTAATTATGCTTTATGGGAAAAGGTAAGGTGGAGCATGGGCTTCATATAGTGCCATTTCTCTGAATTGGGACACATAAATCATGTGCATGAAGGCACTGCCAGTGCCATCAAGCACATGCCTACTTAACTACCTTAGCTATGTTTTGATGAAATCATGTTTTGATATGTGACCATTGTTTCCATTGTCATGCAGGGTACTACACTTGTGTAGAGGTTATCTTCACCCTAAGGCGACAGGTTGGCTTCTACATGATGGGTGTTTATGCCCCTACGCTGCTCATCGTAGTCCTTTCATGGCTTTCCTTCTGGATTAACCCTGACGCAAGTGCTGCCAGGGTTCCTTTGGGTATGGATTACTTGATAAGTTTCACCGATCTTTATCAGTACACATTGTCTGTGAACTATTTCTTGTGCTTCCATCCAGGGATAAGTGCATAATTAGATCAAAAAGAGTGATGGGTGAGAGTGTTTTTTTTTTTTTTTATTGGAGGAATTAGACATTTAAACTACTGTCTAAAAGGATTTCTATTGGGCAAAAGGCTATAGTAAATAAATAGAAACCACTCTAAAGTATTTGGATGTTTGTATGGATCACTGACTTATCCATCACTTTGACACCATGAAGGACTTATCTGTTGAGGTTGGTGTCATAGCCATCGTTTTTCTGTATGTGACAAATCATTGAATGTCGCTGTAATTGACAGATGGGACCCATGAAGCAAGAACCCTTGTCCAGTGTAAGCTAAATACACATGAATCAGAGCTGAGAGCTTAAACCCATGTTTAAGACCAATAACTGCCCCCTTTGCTGGTTAGCCAGTTGGTTTATGCCTAATTGTCATAACTTTGGTTTCTCTTTGCTGTTATGTTTAAAATCTAAAACATTCATCCACTCAAGCTATTTTTCCCATTAGACAAGAAGCTGATTCCTATAAACATCCACTGATAAAATGCCTTTTGTTAAATTTTAGCTTATTATCGCTGGAGGCAAGGCCAGGCTCTTGTCTTTCACTTAAATTCTTATGTTATTCTGTGCAGTCAATAAAGTGTTACGGAGACAGTGGGAATGCAGAAGCTACTTGAGCTGGCCAACAGGGCACACCTGATCCCTATTAACCAAAGTAATGAAGGAGTGTGCTGAAGCACACAGGTGCTGTTTTTTTTCCAAATTAAAGAAGCACACGTTGTATCAAGCCTGAGGGAGGTTCAGGTAGATTACTAGAGTGTTAGAACGAGCCCCAAGGGAAGTGACAAGGATTGTCTGGTACTGGTAGTACTTAGATTATAGTGTGACTTTGTATATGTACTGCATAAATCACAGGACCCAGATGAACAATATCTAGTGGCCCTTTTTATAACACTGATTGTTGACACAATTTGTCTTTCGCTTAGGCCTGTATGTTGGAAAAAGGAACTAGGTTAATATATTCTAAGCACAGGCTGGCACCACTGGCTAATATGAAGTTGTCAGTTCTTTTAAACAGTCGGTTTCATAAGTTTCCTCAGCTAAAACACACTCTTCTCATAGCATCATTATAGGGTTTTTTTTTTAATTTCTTTGTCTTGCCCCGTGGATGCCCTTCTGTCTTGTGTCTCTACTTAATGGATGTCCTCAAAACATGTGACACCTGGAACTGATTAACTAACCTGGTCAAATTGTAGCTTAATTTAACGTCTGATGTGGTATGGTACAACACATAACAGTGATAAACTTACCACTCAAATGCTCCAAATCACAGGCTCCACTGTGATTTTTCACATTCAGTTTAATGAAATAGCTGAATAAGTAATTCGGCTATTTCAGAGAAGGCCATCTCTGAATGATGTTACAACTTGAAATTCAAGTCCTGAATGTAAAAATACTCAGATAAAGACACTACTACTGTCACATGAATGAATGTAGTGAACTAACAATTTTAACACTATTTTTACAGCAGATATATTTCAAGTATGTCTTACATGTACCAAATATAAACGTTTTGGCACACCCTTATGTGTTCAGATTAATTAGAAAAATGCCTCAAGCAAGGTTATATATCACTGTATAGATGTTATATTTGCCTATTTCTTATAGATGTTTATGCATTATCTTTCCTTCATATGCTGTAAATGCTTATACTACACTTTACAAACACTACACTTTTCAGAATTGACAGAGTATTTGTAGATCTTGTGCTGGCTTGAGAAAAAAAATCTTTCCATTTGCTTGTCCCCCTCCTTCATAATTCAACCTGTGTGTAATATGTCTGTGTCACCCACACCCAGTGTCACACTGGCACGTCTGTGTGTGTGTGTTCAGGGCTGCACAGATAAGATAATCCATTGTTATCCCACTTCAGTCTTCCACTGCTTCCTTTTTTCCATCCTCCCTCCAGTTGTTTATCACCACTTTCATTCCATCATCACTCCAACTCCTCCTGGAAGCCTCCCCTGACTTCTCTCTAAATGGGATCAGTCCAGGTCAGTTAGCACCCAGGTGTGGGAATACTCTCATTTATAGCTCTGTGCTGTGTGTGTGTGTGTGTGTGTGTGTGTGTCTATGTGTGTGTGTGTGTGTACATGTGGATATACTGTATGTGTCCATGTGCTCATTGAACTGAGGTGTGTGTTTTTATGTTTAAACAGCATGTATTCTTGCCGTATAGGGAGTGTGAACAGATGTAACAATATAACTTGGTTTGCCATGACACAACAGAAATTTTCTGTACAGTATGTTGTTCCTGTTTTTCATTCTCATATAGCCCACGTTTGTTTTTTTTTCACTGATGAACAAGACACCAATATTGCCACTTTCATATTTCTCTCTGTTCATATAGGTAGGCTTCCACGATTCTGTAATTAAAGTTTATTCCAGTGAGAAAGAAGCAATTTGTTTAGAAATCCTGAACCCAGTATGAACATTTTGTTGATGAGTGACCCATATGAGGCCTGGAGGCAAAACCTAGTAACTATTTGTGTGTTTTATTGTGTCCCTGAAGCAGCACTATTATTTGAAAAAAAATTGTGCAAAGCTCTTTGTCAGTTGTTAGAACACCCTCTAAAGGCTGGCTGTAATTATTTGTGCTGTATCCTGTAGTGATGGGATTTCCGGCTCTTTTTAGAGAACAGCTCTTTCAGCTCGGCTCACTAAAAAGAGCCGGCTCTTTCGGCTCCCAACCGGCTCTTCAGGTTTTTTTCTTGCTTTAATGACTTAATTATCAACAACAATATAAAATTATGCACAAAAGGAATTAGTAATGTGAAAAAACGTGGTATTCTTTATGTATGTTTATGTATAAATATTTATGGGGGCCCCTAGAGATGAAACACGTACAAACTCCAAAACACATTTCTAGCGTTAACTGAACTTCCAAAACAGAGCTACCTAGATCACTTAAATTACACAATCGAATTCATATGTCTATTGTTTTTGTATTAATACACAAACACTCATATATGGTAAATGGTAAATGGCCTGTATTTATATAGCGCTTTACTAGTCCCTAAGGACCCCAAAGCGCTTTACATATCCAGTCATCCACCCATTCACACACACATTCACACACTGGTGATGGCAAGCTACATTGTAGCCACAGCCACCCTGGGGCGCACTGACAGAGGCGAGGCTGCCGGACACTGGCGCCACCGGGCCCTCTGACCACCACCAGTAGGCAACGGGTGAAGTGTCTTGCCCAAGGACACAACGACCGAGACTGTCCAAGCCGGGGCTCGAACCGGCAACCTTCCGATTACAAGGTGAACTCCCAACTCTTGAGCCACGATCGCCCCCATATATATATGTATATATATATATATATATATATATGTATGTGTGTGTGTGTGTGTGTGTGTGTGTGTGTGTGTGTGTGTATTCGAATAATTAAAAAAAAAAAAACTTCATTTACCTGTTACTACCACACACCCAATCCAATTGTTGGTACTTCCTGGCTTGTGTAGTAGCCACTAGGTAACAAAAGCTCAACACGGCCCCTAGCATCCTGGAGCACTTCCGTTGTGTTTTGGAGTTTGTACGTGTTTTGTCTTTAAAGGCCACTGTAAATATACTTTTATTTATTCACTCCACATAAAATGTAATAAATAAATTATAAAATACAGAAACCAACTATTTACATTTCATACATTTCAACTTTTAACTACTTAAATTTTCAGCTTTTTCCTTTTAAACAAATTTAAAGTGAAACAACACAAAACACTGCAAACCACAACGCAATAAATTAAAATATGGGGGGAAAAAAAGAGGGGGGGGGGAGAACGCCCAGATCTTTAATTAAGGGAAAGGTTGGCATTTAGAAATATTAATATCACACTCAACTGACTGCGTTTTATCTTCCCATTGCACTGATGGGTGGACAGTTCTTAGGTGTATGTGCATGTTGTTTGTGGAGCCGGCTCTATATGATATCCTTTTCTTGTAGACTACACTCTGCCTTTGTTTTGTCACTAAGATTGAAATGGTTCCAGACTTTGCTTCTTTTCTTGGTGTCACTCATTTTCTTTACTGTACCTTTCCAATGTGACGGTGTTGTCTCTTGTTGTTGCTCCCGGCTCTCTTTCTTTCCCTCTCCCTCCTGCTCTTGTTGTGTGCTACTGCTGTTGCGAATGTAACTACCGCCCCCTCAACTCAGCGCTGAGCAGAGGGGGAAGGGGCGCAAACGCAAGGCTCTGTTTGCCGTCTCTGCTCAGCGCAAACACAAGGGTGACTTGCAGCGTGAAGCGAAAAACAAAAAACCCACGGCTCGCATCGTTCACGTCAAAGATCCGGCTCTAAGAGCCATTTCGTTCGCGACCGACCCATCACTAGTATCCTGTAAGGATGCTTTGGTGCTTTGCAAAGGAATCTCCAACCTGTAAAAATGATTTAAAAATGCTATTTCATTAAAGGCTATTTGAGCTCTTGGAAATGTCCTAATAAATGAGGTAACTCTGACATTCTAAAAGCTTTTTTGCAGATTAGTGTATTACTAAATGAATTTTTAATTTTTTTATTCATTAAAGATGAAACGTATTAGTGTTCCCTCCTCAGCCGTAAGTTAATCAAATGCTTAACCTCTGTGATAAATAAATATTTTTGCTATACAGGGATGAAGGTTTTATGTTTTGATTACTAGCTGTTTTCACAGGGACTAAAATGTGCACATATCTCTCAATATAAAAAACAAAAAAATACCTCATCTGACTATAATGACTGACAAGGTCTCTTGTTATAACTCTCCATACAGGCATCCTCTCAGTGCTCTCTTTGTCCTCTGAGTGTACCTCCTTGGCCTCAGAGCTGCCTAAAGTATCCTACGTCAAGGCTATCGACATCTGGCTCATTGCTTGCCTGCTGTTTGGTTTCGCCTCGCTGGTGGAGTATGCCGTGGTTCAAGTGATGCTCAACAGCCCAAAACGCATTGAGGCAGAGAAGGCAAAGATAGCATCCAAAGAGAAGGCTGCAGGAAAGAGCCCTGCTGCCCGGAACAACACGGTCAACGGAACCGGAGGGACACCGCTTCACGTCAGCACCTTGCATGTCAGTATATTTGGTTTTTGATAATTTGAGTGTGTTTGTATCTGTAAGTCACCTCTAAGTAGCCTTCTTATGAGAGTTTGCATGTAGTATAACAGGAGCAATTCAAATGAAAATGCACCAGAGGACACATGCTTTGCATATGGTGCTCAAACTAGTGGAATCCATTTTTTGCAGTCCATTTTAGATCTTTTATCATGATCATCAACAGCTTTTACTTTTCAGAGTTTCAACTTTGCATATGCGTAGTATAATTTCAATGTCACCATTTCTTGTCCATCTATATGAGGGCAGTTGGTATAGGCGTGGCCACATTATGCATAAAAATATATGCCTATGTTTGGAACACAGAAACTCAAAACGCAAAACCTTTTGTCTTCAAATACAAGTAGAAAAAAAGCAATTTTTTGACACATCAAAAGCTTAAAATTCCCCATTGAAAGGCATTTAAAACCTCTGATTTTGTTCTTTATCCACTTATATCTATTTAGTTTTTGCTAAAGAATATTTGGACATGGAGGCATAAACCAAAACATCTTTACATTGCCTGAAACCCTAAATAAGAACTCATACATTAGGCATAAATATTTGCATCATCCATCAAGATAACATCGAGGGTATTTATGTTATGTGGGACTTGATTTCAGTTGCATTTTGCTTAATGAGAGCACAGATGCTTGTGTAATCAATAATGATGATATCCATAACGACCTCTTTGGGTTTTGATGCCCCAGTTAATCACCAAAACATTTTAACGATGGTGCATTTTTGTTGTTGAGTGACTGTTGAGTGTTTGGATGCCTGTGTATAGTTTTTTTGCTTTTATGTAACTCCCAAACCACATCAACAACCAGATCCAGTATCTGATAGGAATATTACGGCACTGAGAAAAGGGAAATCCAGTCATTAATAATTGGCATTGTGTCTGACATACACATACGCACAGCTTGGTCAGGGCTCAAGTCTGACACTTACATGCACAGGGAGGATGTTGCATGGGTCTTCCGATTGTATGCCCTAATTGCAATTAATTTACCTCTGAGTCTATGTTAGTCCGAACCACATTTGGTCTGAGAGGATTACATTATTCCATTGAGGTTTAATAGGTTTTCTTGTCAAAACCAAATCAAAATAATGAAGCTTTAATGAGCTTAATGACTTCAGTGAATAAGCATCCTTAGTCTGATTAGATCCTGTTCACCCCGCAGGCCTTTAGGGAAGTCGATGAAAGGGATTTTTTTTGGATGACATTAACTTAAGTCCTCCTGCAGATTGTTTTGTGTAAGCACAGGTTGTGATAACATGTAGAGGCTGTAGAGGAGTCACAAGAACCTAGATGAGAGAACAGCCATATTAGGCAAAATTTCATAAAACAAAGCAAGTCTAGTTTTGGCTCCAAAGATATTTTTTCCTCTTAAAATAGCCGTAGCTTTGATTTAGCATCAGAGTTCTATCCAAGTTTCAAGATCAAACAGCTCTTTTACAACATTTTCAAAGGGTAGTCTGTTTCCAATTGAGTCCAGCTATCTTGCATAGCCTCATTTCAATGCTCCTTTCAGTTTGGAGAAAAACCTCCATACAGAATCAATATGACATCATCACTACTGTAAAGAAACAGAACACTTTTTAATGTGTCAAAGAGTAGTTAGAGCAAGTGTGGCATTCAGTTTCCTTTTGCCATAATAAGAGGTTTAAAAATGGCAGTCAAAAATGTTTCTATATGCTGTTTTGTGCTGCTTGGTTCGCAAGAAAGGTATCTATACAAAGTACAGACGTGATGGAAAAGGGTTTCAGTTGTAAACCCTCATGCAGTCTTAGTCTGATAAAGATAAATTCCAACTTGCAGAAAAATGAATGTGTCTGTATTTGTGTATTAGAAAATACTCTTATATCTTATGTGATGTTGTTGGGTACACTTACCTTCATAATTTATTGGACAAAGACACATTTTTGCAGTTCTGCTTCTATACGCCACCACAGGGGATTTTAAATCAAGCAATTCGGATGTGATTGAAGTGCAGACTTTTGGCTGTAATTCAGTGGGTTTAACAACAAATTTGGATCAAGTCTTTAGGAATTACAGACATTTGTATACATAGTCTCCTGTTTTTAGGGCTTACTAATAAGCAGTTTTGTGGCCAGACCAGGCCCATTCCCTCATTATTTCATGACAAATGAAGCATATACAATGTGCTGGTATTAGGGGTGCAACGATACACAAAATTCACGGTTCGGTTCGGTTCGATACTTTGGTGTCACGGTTCGATATTTTTTCGATACAAAAAAAAAATGTTCATGCCTTTTTAATTTGTCATTTATTAAAATTATAAATATATATTTTAACACAAAAGTACAGTTTTTAAATTTAACCCTAACCCTTGTGCGTGTTGTTTTTTAGCTCGTCATATTGCAGCCACAGAAATTCTTTTGTCCATGAAACCATAAAGCTGCACTTTCTTTTTGCCTTATAGTCTGATTTGTCATAACTTCTCCGTTTTGTGGTAAGCTTTTCTTTGGCTGTCACTTCTTCACCCTGACCTGTCTTATTTGGCTCAGCAGAACTAAAATATATATCTGTCTGTGAAGGTTCTCAATCATCCAGGTCATCGTAGTGAAATATATATCCTGCCGCACTCACATAAGCTCAGCGATTCTCTGCGCGATCAACCTCTCACATGTTTAAGCTGCGGGAGATTTCACTTGTCATGTTTGCATAGTAAGCTAACAATTAATAAGACGATGTCAGAGGAATTGGTGCACAAATTATCATCACTCACAGATCAGTGCTGTCGCTCTCTATACACAGTTCGCACGATTGCAAAGTGAAAGCAAAAAAACAAGCGCAAATTCAAACGCGATTTCAATATGTCACATATTGACAGTGGCTCACCGATGCCAATGACATAATTACCCAGCTACATTTCTGAAAGAATGCAAAAGCATTGACATATATTTTTCCTTCCTACAATAGCCCGACAGGCAGGGGAGAGATAGCCCCGGGACGTCGGGCTAGCGATATTGCGAGCCCTGTATCTGATTGAGGAATCACTCATCTTTGGAAAAGAGAGTTTATTACAGAGAAATGTCTCTTTCCAAAATAAAAGCTATACTATCCGTTTCTTCTGGGCTATATTCTCAGCAGCATATTAAACATATCAGGTCTCCATAAGGAGAATCCTGTGCTAACAGCTGTCTAAATGACTCGGCTAAAGTTTGTAGCATGCATGCTTGTTTTTGTCTTTGCACTAGGATGATGTCGGTGTAAATGTGCAGTCATATTCGTTGTGTTCCCACTAGTGCTTTCAGGTTAATCTCGTTGAAATAACCTTAACGCCACAACACGGCAAATCTCCGTTAACGAGCTACCCTATACAGAGGGGCTAGACGGCCAACACGTTAACGAGCTAACTGCGCTAACACACTAGCTCCCACTCATGTAATTGAGCATTGCATGGCACATCCAACATACTGTTTTACTTTAGTCCATGACTCGCTTACCTTCAGGGTCATGCGTCACATGAAAACCAAAATAATTCCAAACGCCAGATCTGAATGAGGGTGGGGAGGTCCACTTCTGTCTCGCTAGCTTGCCCTGCGCTCTTCCTTCTGACCATCCTGTCTGTGTTGAGTGCTCAGTGAATCTGCGTTCGACTACTCCGCCTAGGCTGCACTCTCGAGCCTAGGCGGAGTAGTCAAATGCAGATTCACTGAGCGCTCAACACAGACAGCATCGTCAGAAGGAAAGTTGATAAAATAAATTACAAATTTTGTATTGTTCTTTTTTTTTCTCCCCTTTGGTTTTCTTTCTTTCTCTCCCCCTCTTTCTTTCATTCTTTCCCCCGTCCTATCCCACAGTCATGTCTGTCCCGTTTGCAACTGAAAATAAAATAAATTCATAATTATAATAAAGGTCAATCAAATGGACCAATATGATGATCCACTTAAAATAAATCCTCTTGGCATCTTTCTTGGCCTCAAGACAACAATTCTGATGGCTATAGATCCAAACGGGACACAAAAAAAAAAAAAAAAAAAAAATTGAAAAAAAAAATTTGAAAAATTTTTTATTGTTCGATACATATGCGTACCGAACCGAAAGCACTGTATCGAACGGTTCAATATCGATACGAATATCGTTGCACCCCTAGCTGGTATAGACTGATCAGCTCCATTATAACTGCTCCTGTGCATTGTTCGCTGGGAAAGGCCACTTCCACTCAGGGTGTGCTTGGCTTGCAGCCGTGCTTCAGCATCGAAATAAATGGCAGGACTCTGGGTTTCCTGGTGGAGCATGTTTTTGGCTCAAGTGACTGGATGTAATAGAAAACACTTTTGGCAGCTACTAAACAAGTAGAGAATGACTGATTGTGCAGCAAGAGGTAAGTGACAGGCATGAGGAAAGATGTGCAGAACTTAAACTAAAGTAGCAGATGAGTTCTGTCTGCTCTAATAACTTAACTTTGGTCAACATGGGAATAGTGTTCCAGTGTGAACTTTGCAGCTAACCATCCTTATTTAATTTCTACCAAGCTACAATACACTACAGTGCAGAATAACGCAGTAGAGGTATGGTTTCATTGGTTTAAAGTCTTAAATTAACTGAAGAACTTGCTGTACAGGTGGAATAATCTTGGGGCCACTGATAAAGCTACAAGCCTTTATGGATTGTAAAGTCAGTCTGTTGCTCACTCAACCAGTTTTGAACCACTTTGCTGTGGCTACTCTGCCTTAGAGGCTGCCCGTAGTGCTTTCGGAATATTACTCTAATCTTATCATGGCTCAGATGTTTCACACAGATAAGCGTATTTTTAGACAGAAATGATGCAGAATTCAATAATCAAGTCGGTCTGTGTCTGTGTGTGCTTTTGTCCACCCAGGTTGCTGAGACCCGCTGCAAGAAGGTATGCACCTCTAAATCAGACCTGAGGACCAATGATTTCAGCATTGTGGGTTCACTCCCACGGGACTTTGAACTGTCAAACTTTGACTGCTACGGGAAGGCCATCAATACTGGTTCTGGTCTCGGCAAATCCCAAGCAAAGAACAACAAGAAACCTCCTCCCCCAAAGCCGGTCATCCCCTCTGCTGCCAAAAGAGTTGACCTGTACTCGAGAGCTCTCTTCCCTTTCTCCTTCCTCTTCTTTAATGTGATTTACTGGTCTATATATTTGTGATTATCTTCAAATGATCTTGTATTATCCACAAAGACTGATTAAGAAATAAACTGTAGTCGCGCAGATCGATTGATGATGCTTATGGATTTATTAATTTATTTGTTTGATTAATTTTTGCCATTGCCCAGTGGGAGTATGCTCGCAAGTTTAATACGTTTAAACGTTTTATTTAAGCTTTAATGCAACGTGCAACATTATAATTACCTTGCATGTTAAAATAATGCATGTATATGAAAACAAAGTATAAAAAAATATATGTATAGAATATATATTTAATATATTTATTTAATATTATTTTGATTTGCTCTTGAGAAGATATGTGGATGCGAAACACTCTATTCCTGCTCAGACGGCCATGTGACACTGCCACTCCTCCAGCAAATGTAATATTTGACACTTTTATTGTGTGTAAATGGATCACTACTGAACTGGGACCATATGTTTGTGAAATACACAAGCAAAGAAAAATAAATGAACAAGCAACTTTTCACCATTTAATGTGATTAAATTAAACAAAGATTTAAACCGAGAACTGTTTTTCATTCATTGCTATGCTCCAAATATTCATCTTCTTTACCTTTCTTTTTTTACTTGTTTGTTGATTCTTACTCAGCCTACAGCTGGTTAACATATATTGCTAACAATAAGACAAAAACGGTCTATATTTACAACATTTTCCCTTCTGCACTGTCCATATGCATTCGGAACATCATGCGACATCTGTTTCTTCACCTAGGCTTGACCTCTCCTAATCTGCTAAACCAGCCATCAATTATTCATGAAAACCTGCTTTGAAAATGACCCCAGACCATCACTGTGAGACTTCTCGTATGAAATCTGTCTCTGGCTTAATGAAGCAAGATAAATGCTGACCTCATGTCATGACAATAGGGTCATATTAATGAAGTTTGAAGTCATTTAGGGCAGGTTTGCTCATGTAACGGAACAGTTAAAGTGTTATTTGCCCTGATCTCCTGTTTTTCTTTTGTTCTTTTTTGATTTCACTACATGACAAAAACATTTTTTTTCTTCTTCTGCAGCTGCCATGGTTACAGACAGACTACAAAAATCAACCTATGACACAGAATGGTAGTCAGACTGAGACGGGGAAAAACAGTATTTGAAGCTTCTAAAATAACATTTAAAAGCATATAAAGTATGACTCATAAGAAAAGTATATATTTTACTGATTACATATTTGAGGTTAGTTTTAATAGCTCTGTAGACTCTTTCCAGGTCTCGCTGAATCACAAATGAAAAAGATTTTGCATTGCAGTGCCCCCCAATGGCGGCATCTAGATTTCTTTTAAGTGATGAGTCGATAAAATGCTCTCCTGGGAGAAAAACAGATGCAATGCCAGGTTTTGCACTAGAGTACTGGTATCACTTTAAGACAAAGAGTTGGATTTCCACTCTATATTTAAATACATATGAAATGCTACATGACATTTGCTTGGAAAGTTTATTTTTCTTCAGTTTTGTAAATAATCCAAGATTATCAGACATTTTAAACCTTTGAAGCGTTTTAGCACTGAATTGTCTTTATAAGCAGTACACATTGCAGCTGCTAGCTGAGGCTTTTATCTGCTCCAAAAATAAACATAATGATACATCTGCTAATAGGCTACCAGCAGTGGAAGCAATAAAAACAAAAAGATTAATGATGTCATTTATAGCACCGCAACAGTAGATGCAGCTCTTGTTACAGGTGTGACTCATCTGTCTGTGGTTTTGCGAGTGTGTGTGTGTTTATCTGTGTGTCTGTGTGTGTACTTGTGCTCCACCCCCACAACCCAGCACCCTGCTAGTAACACAGTGCAGTAACCTATATCACGCAGGGTGCTTTCTAATCCAACATGACCTCTCGCCAGGCACCCACCCAAGGCACCAATACAAGCACCATGACAGTCAGGCAATGATTAGTGGAGGAAGAGTTTGGGAGAAGAGGCCACAAGGCTTATTGGAAGCTCATTTACTTTAAACAAGGTTTTCACACATGAGTGTTGTGCTTTTAGAACCTTTCCCTAGGCACTGAAATAAAGAAATAAAGTCTAGACAATGATTTTCTTGTCAGGAAATTTATACCATTGCGTAACATTATTACCACAAAAAAAAAAAAAATTATTCAAAAGACCATATCGTGCAAAGAGTGCCATGTTGTAATATTTCAGTAACTATCACATCTATCAGCAAATAAAGTACATTCTGTTTACTTTTACTTTTTTCTCATGTTTGCACACTGTCATTGGGAATGTTTTATCTGAAACCGAAGACATAATGGAGTATTTTTTTCCCCAAAGACCAAAACAGATTTTGGGTCAGCTACAATTTTCCACTACCTCACCCTTCACAGGTACCATAGCTGTCTGGGTTTTGGCAGTACCTTGAATACGGACGGTTAGGAAGTGTGGAGGATGCCATTTCCTGTCAGAGCTCAAAGTGGCTAAAAGCTTAGTTCCAGCCAGACTAAAAAAATCTGTAAAACAGCCACGACCATGGGTCCCATCATTAAAGTTAGTTCTGCACAAGAGCAAAAAAGAGTGAGGAAAGACAGGGATGAAATACTGTCATCAAGTCAAAAAAGGCTGCACCTGGAAGAAATAGAGGGTAAGAAACAGTAAAAGCAGAAATTGAAGGATAGTAAAAGCTGATGAATAAAATAGTGAACTAGAGATTATAAAAGAAGCTAGACAATTAATTCCTTTAAAATAAAAATGTGGAGTCATCAGTTTTATCCAGCTCAGGAATCATGAAGCATCTTATTATTTTTAAGCATTTGGACTTGCAATTGTAATTAAATTTACATATCACTTACATTTTAATTGTGTATGAATGACTATATTATAATAAAACAGGTGTTTAGGCAGAACTATGTAAACCAGTTAGGTAGAAAGGAACACAGAATCCCATGAGTAACATAATGGTATCATTAAATGATTAATTTAATGTAATGAATGACATCTTAATCTTAACCTTCAGCTTTTCACCTCATTTAAAACCATAATGCAACAGCCTTAAATGCATATGCAAAATGTGCATGAAGTAATATGCTATGTAGCTGAAAGACAAACAAACAAACATACATCAGACATGGTCTTAAGAGTTTGAAAATGGAAGGCAGTTGCCATATCTTTTCAAGCTCTTAACACTACCATGACAACCTACAGAGACATGCATCAGACATGATTTAGTTAGGAGAGACAGCTAGAAACCATTATAAACTTGCTTCTCTTTGAATGCAGTGTGGAGTTAGTTGTTTCGTTACGGGAACAATCCACATCAAAGATCACTTTAAGTCTACCAGTAAAAGCAGCATTTTTAACTGTTTGGCCTGAAAACAGACTCATTAAAACAAAAATAAAGGGAACCCTGAAGACAAGATGACACCAAATACTAATAAATTCCTTAACAGTGTCAGTGTCTAACAGTGTCATATATTCATATGATTATTATTTTTTTATTTAGGTATTATTGAAGCATCTTCCTAAATGCTTTAAAGCTCAACACTTCACATTTTTCCTTAGTTTAAGTATATAATTTCTGCCACACAATTTCTCACACATGAAATATGATTCATAACTAAAGGAAACATTTTAATTACAGTATTGTACAAATGTCTTGAGTCACCACTCATTGCTTTGCTGGAGTCCGATATTAAAGTAGTCTTGAGCAATATTTTTTCAGGCTTTTTGGAGGTCTTTCAAAGTTTTGAAATTTGGACATCTGCTGCTGCTTCCACACATTTTTATTTGGCCATTTTAAGAAGAATGTTTGTTTGTTAACCCACGTAACCTGGACCTATGAATCATCCAAGCATAAAAAGGCACCTAACTAAAGGAGAGAACCAGTGACATATCAGACAACTCAGTAAAGCACTAGTTTTAAATTGCATTTTTAGTTACTGGTGCATACGCATATAATTTCTTCCCATTTCTTCAACCAAATCTATGAAACAAATGACAAAACTAACATTGACATGCATTTGCACCAACAAGGTGATTCCCAAAGCTATTAGCTGAAAATGTGGCATATCTTGGCATTGTGTCATTATAAAATATACGGAAAGTGGAGAAATAAAGGATTAAAGACCTTAAAAGTTGGTCATACCAAATACTGACTTTCAATCGCTCTGTTTTTGTCTTCTGTACTGTACTTTCATGTGTGAATGTACACATTCTAATAAATCACTGAACCTCATTTTCCTACAAAATACAAAGAGATGGGAGTAACTCAAGACTTTAGAACTACACTGTATTTTCTCTTACAAAACACAGTTTTTATATATTACATAATATTACTTACATAAGGACTAAGTGGGTTTTAGAAACTTTCATATGATTCAAGGAAAAGTATTTTAGAGGCCATGTTGTAAATGCATACGTGTAAAGATTGATTGAATGCTATCGATGCAAGCATAGGCAGTCAGAGTGTCCAGTCTCAGCACTCTCCCTGACCTTGGGACCGATCCCTGCAGGTTTAACTCCCCAAAATAATTCTAATAGCAGGATATGCTTGGCTTAGCAACTTCTGTGTGACCAAAGGCCTTGTTTTGTATTCACATCACCTCTTTACTGTATGCACAAACAGCCCTGAAGTCAGTGTCACATCAGCAGCAGCTGTAAGTCACAGAACAATGTTGTTTTCTATTTTCTGATCAACTAGCACAAGAAAACTAATCACTAAAATAAAAAATAGTTATTATAATAATTCCAGTTGCATTTGTATCCATAAGTTCCCACTTTTAGTTGCAATTCCATTTATTAATAATAACAATACTACAAAAGAGCTTTTCAGTAGCTGAATTCCAAGATTACCAAATCAAGTCATCCAATCCAGTTTAAATGTAGTTTGCATTCAAAATTACAGCAAATGGTCGTCTTGTTTCCTTCCCACATATTTAAAAAGAAGAGGTGGCTCAACACAGTAGTTAACAAGCCCCTCCCTTTTGTTTTAAAATGAGATGCTGATGTCTCATTTTTAAAAGAGCATATATCTTTTTAAATAATATCTAATATGTTTTATTTATATTTTATTTATTAAATAGCCTATAAATTATTACCAGGTCATTATATTTACTTTCATTTTTATATTCAGTTGCATTTTTCACAGTCTTTGAACATTTTTGGAAATGCTGCAAATGCTAGTCTAAACATCTGTTTGTGGGTGGGTGTTCTCATGCTCAGCTGTTTGACACCATGGTGCATTTATTAGCGTTTTTTTCCCTGAGGTATTAAATATTTTACACACATAAACAACATGTTAACTAAGTTATATAATATAAAACGTGTGTCGCACAAAAAAACAGCACATATGCCAATGCACACATTCATTACTTGCGAACTTATAACACTGAGTTCATATCCTCCTCCTATGTGCTGTGCTTAGATGTGGATCTTGGAGTTCGCCTTTCTTGAACCAGAGGAGTGTTGAATTTTTCACTCTACACAATGTAGCCTGGAGGCAGCACACTTGCTTGGCGGTGGAGACTGTTACCTCATGATTTTAAGGAAAGACATTGGTATTATTTTTTAATATTTCCCCATGTTTGGTCTAAATTATTAACAAGATCAAAAATGTTTGGACCAACCAAACATTATTGTCCCTGTCAATTATTTAGAGCCCAAAAGATGGGAAGAAAGGGCTTATATTCTAAAACATCAAACGCCCCTTGAAATACAGGATTAGTCAATAGAAATATGGTTTAGCTGAAACTTGTAGTCACACATTTGACAGCAGTGTGGTCATGTCTGACATCTCTTTCTGCTTTCTGTGCTGGGAAGTTCCTTAGAAATAGGAAAAGGCTAGAGTAGATGTGACCCTGCTGATTTTTCAAGTAAGAACTGAACAAGAATATTTGATATTAATTGCTTTGTGTTTCGGTCGTATTTACCCAAGTGGATGCACAGTTAACTAATTTCTAATTATTATTTTATTAAACCAAAACATGCCAATGCTAATTGTCTTGAAATTCTGCATACACCTGCTTTTAAAGTTATTACAAACATAGTTTCAAAAATATAGAATAAAACAATGCAGAACACAGAAGACATTTTGCACACTAACTTGCCTTTAAATCATCAGTGAACTATGAGTAAATACATGCAAACACATACAATAATAGCCAGTAAATGTTTCATACTGATCCTGCTTACAGAACAATAACAATCAGCATACTGTTGCAGAAAGGAAATGTGCTACTTCATTAGTCAGTGTGTGGCCATCACAGCTTAAGTGTCTTCTTGAAATAGTCATAAGTGGGACACTAAATTGCTGCTCGGTTGTGCTGTGTACCTCTCTAGATAGGGGAGCCAACTAAATGTCAGAAATATAAATGCTTTCTAGAATATGGTTTTAGAGCATATCTGGAACACATACACCTTAAGAGCTAAATAGTTCTCAAAAGTACATTGAGTTAGTTTTACCAGCTGTTCGCAATGATGGTTTCACAAGGCAGAAACAGTTTTATTAGCATATGTAAAATTCTCATTCTACTCTTTTGCTTTTTTATGTAAAGATCCCCCATGTAAACATTCTTACACAGCTTGTGGGGTGATTTGATTAAGAGTTCTGAGCTGTTGATTGGGTTTAAAATGTTACTCACACCCTAAAAACTAATTAGATTACACTTCAGCATTGTCACAGTTAAATTATCTCACAGGCTGCCAATTCGGCACACTGGCAAATGTGCTCTAAACTAATCACACTGGAATTGAAATTCTTACTAACAGCAGCAGCAAAAGGAATCAATGCGTGGCAGAACCTTTAGACAAGGTCAAACAGGAGAACATATGTGTGCCTGTGGAACACAAGCAGTTGAGTATAGAATTAAATTGACCGATGAAGATACCATAAGAAAGCAAAGTTTTTGGTGTTTGGTTTATTTACATAAAACGAAGGAAGTGCAGGAATAAATAAAAAACCCAACAGGTTGAAAGGAAATAGTGGTGTCATACAATTTAATTCTATTGTAATTTGGGAACTAAGACAGCAAAATTCTGGCACCACAGTTTTGCAGGATTATGACCAGGCAGCAAACAGGATTTTGCTTTGATGCTCCTGGTTGACTGGAGTCTACCTGTCTTCCTTGTGCTCCTTGTGCCTGTGTAGTTACTCCAGCTAGCGTTAGGTCAGGTTAAGTTAATTTGTGATTCTAAATTGGCTTTAGGTGTGAGGGTGAGTGTGAATGATTCTCTGTCTCTCTTTGTTAGCTTGTGATAGACTGGTAACCTTTCTAGCATGTACCCTTCCTCTGAACATTCAGTAGCTCCAGCTTGAATAGTTGGAGATAGACAGATGTTTACAGATACGAAGTTGAGGATGAAGAAGGATAAGGGTGTATTTCTTTCTGATGTCTGTATGAAAACTCCATCTTTGCGTTTTACTTAAACACAAAGAGCTACCAACAGAGGCCTGGTTGTCCCAAGCCAGTGCCTTTATAAAGGGCACAATGACAGGAGAAATTACTTTTGTGCGTAAGGCAGCAGTGCTAAAACACTAAGATACTTTACTCTTTGTCAGCCATTTCAAAAGTGAGTGAAAATTGGAAATTAAAAACATACCATGGGAAATTAAGAATTACCTTCCTAAAATTAAACTGTAGCCTACTATAAGTATCACAGACATGCACACAGAGCTTTTTTATGTGTAATAATATCTTATTACAGATATTTTGTGTTAAATTTCAGTCATAATTTCATCTAAAGCCTTGATAAACTGCAAATCTTTCGAACTGAATTGTACTTGTCTGCTCATGTGGGTAATTACACTCGCTGGCTACTTTATTAGGTACACCTATTCAGCTACTCATTAAAGCAAATATCTAATAAGTCGTTCAGATGGCAGCAACCCTGCATTTTGCCTCACAATCATCTCTAGGGTTTACAGAGAATGGTGTGAAAAAGAGAAAATATTCCGAGTAAAAATGATTTGCTAATGCCAGAGGCCAAAGGAAAATGGCCAGATTGTGCCAAGCTGATAGAAAGGCAACAGTAACACAAATATCCACTCCATACAACCACGGTATGTATAAGAACATATCAGAATGCACAACAATGTTCGAACCTTAAAACAAATTGCAGACTTAACAAAATTAAATGCAGGAAAATATATTTTTTTTAAAAAACTCAGCACACTTAGGTGTCCTTAGTACCAGCTGAGCATTGTTTAAATACCAGAGCTTAAATGTCAATCCCTTTATGATCAGAGTGCACCCATCTTCTCATGGCTGCTTCAAGCAGGATAATGTGGCATGTCATAAAGCTCAGATCATCTCAAACTAGTTTCTTGTTAAAAATGACTGCACGCAAATTGGCAGTCACCAGATCTTGACACAAAAGAGTACCTTTGGGATGTGGTAGAACAGGAGATTCACATCATGGATGTGAAACTGACAAATCTGCAGCAACTGCATGATGCTGTCATGTCAATATAAACCAAAATCTGTGAGGAATGTTTTCAGTATCTTTGCCACAAAGAATTCTGGGGGGCAGAAACCAGCAATAGCACTACTGCTGTATATACTATTGTACTTAATAAAGTGGCCAGTCACTGTATGTTTTTTGCCCATTTGTACTTATCCTTGCCACCAGATTTAAGAAGTTACCTGCAATTTCCAAAAATATTGTTGTGATAATCAATTAGAATCATGGACAAAAAGCAAAACAAAACAAAAGATGTTTTTTCTTATAGTATCTTGGATCTTTACCACCCCTACGTGTTCTCATTCACCTAAAGACTTCTCACAACAGGAGACAGTATACATGTTATGTGCTGTCCATGGTGCTGAAATCTGCCAATTTGTTGCTTATAACTGCCCCTGCCCTCAGCTCTAATTCACTCTCAGCCTCATTAGTTTGCTCCTAGACTGCTATCTTGCATTGCCAATGATTAATATACATCTGTCTGTGCAGGTTGAGATATGCATATCATAAAAGCAGGTGACAGGATTGCTACTTATTTCCTGCTGGCTGCAAGGCAAGCTCTCCTCCATTTAACCCCATTCATAATGGCACCCAAGACCAGGAATATATTTGCATCAGATTTGTATGCAGAAGGTGGAGATAAGCACTAGATCAAAGTTAAAGAGGAGATTCATTTGATGGTTATTCCTGGAGGGCATGAGTGATGGCCTCCAGCTGATGCACTTGATGAGTTTTCTCAGTAAGAAATGTTGGCCTTGTACGTGCTGTAGATGAGGCTTGTTTTTTTTAAGTGACCAACTATATTCGAATGTCTTAATCCAAGCTGTCTAATATACATATGTGATATTTGTCATTCAAAACAGTGACTGACAAATACAGTCAAAACAGTGTCCTGTAAATATGTATTAAAGGTCTATATTGGATAAACTACATGTAGACTTTTGTAACCCTTACTAATGTTAATATAAATCCTTTTGTGTAACTACATAAAGTACACTTGTATAGTCTTAAAATCTAAAATATATCGTCACATCCATATTTCTCATGCCTTTTGGATATCGTCAGTGATTGCTGGAACTAGCTGGAGCTAAGTACTACAGTGGTCTGAAGAGATATCTTTCTTTGTGATCACTTAATGAAAATTCCCACAGTGAACACAGATTAACTGATTACCTAATTAACAGAAAAATCAATCAGTGGTTTTGCTGATATTGACTGAAAAGATGTTTAGTTTTGGAGAAGGTTTAAATGTTTAGATATTTGTAGTTGTTTTGAGTCCAGCAGTAGCCCTTTTCGAGATAACATCACAAAATTACAACTTCTTTGTTTCCTTTTTCTTATTGTAAACTGAATATCTTAATGTTATGTTTATGTTTATGTTTATATGCACTTGAGTTAAAGTGGTTATGAAAATAGCAGTAAAATGCCCAAAATGCACACTTTAAACATATATGTGTGTGGAGAAAGTAGATGTGATGATCTAATGTAAAAAAGCATATGAGTGTATGGAAATTGTACTAAAATCTGCTTTTATACTGGAAGTCTGTTTGTTGGTTTATTGAAGGTTCATTTAACATAAACTTGGTGGCAACGATGCTGAAAAGTGGACAGACTTTAAAATGAATTGGGACACTAACAAAGGAAAGTTGAAACGTACATCAGGAAACGAAAATAAAGTGTCACTTATAACTCTCGAATGTTGTGAATAAAGCATATTTGTAAATGTAACTTCTTATTTTTGCAATGTTAGGAAAAAAGAGAAGATTACATTGTTTAGAAGAAGCGCTTTTTCAAAGTGTTGTGTGCTCTCTTGTCGCCAAGTGGCTCATTCTCGGCTTTTTCCGTCTCTGTCCGCCTTCTCATTAACATTCCTCACTTGTGGGTGTGATGCTGAGAAGATCTCCTGCTCGCCGAGCGGAGACGCGCAGTGTGCCTGTGCGTTAGAGGAGGTATCAGCTGGCGGCAGGAGGGGAGCAACGAGGAGGAGCGGAAGAAGAAACGGCAAACCTACGTTGCAGGCGACCATTCCTTCACTGCCGGTGTCCTTTCACTGCTAGCCACCTGCAGAAAACGGTCCTTTCCTATTTTTTTTCTCCCCAAGACTGAAGGTGTCCAATATGTCTGGGATCTAATATCTCTGGAGAAACAGAGGAATATCATAATACCTTAGTGGATGTGGACACTAAACTGTCGACATGGAAATGATAGTGAATTTATTCGTTTCACTTCTCCTGGTTTTATGGGGATGCGCGCTTGGAGGCTCGCCCAGTGTTCAGATTGGTAAGCACCCATTAGTTCAACCGAAAAAGCCAGTTAGCTACAAACATTTTTGTGCGCAAAAACCTGTGAAATTGGTTCTAAATATGTTGTATTAATCAAATATTTACCAGTGTAAAAAAGATTATTTGTATTTATTTCAGGGGGACTTTTTCCAAGGGGCGCGGATCAAGAATACAGCGCGTTTCGGATAGGAATGGTTCAGTTTGGCACCTCGGAATTCAGACTGACGCCTCATATTGACAATTTGGAAGTGGCAAACAGTTTCGCTGTTACCAATTGTTGTAAGTTAAACATATTTTAAGTGTACTTTTATTGAAAGAAGCCTTCAATGTCATCTGTGATATAATCTCCACCGCTGTGCTGTTTACCATAAGAGTTTGGATACACGTTATCAGCTCTTAGGATGTAATGATCTGAGCTGTCTAATCTATATTCTGTCAGCAAACACATCCAGACTGTGAGCTGTGTAGTTGAGGATGAACGAGGCTCGTGTAGGCAGGGGAAAGTTGGTTTCCACAGAAACAGTCGGTCACATCCATCCCATTTTCATTTCTTCAGATTTAGAGATCAAACAGACTGTACTGCAAGAATATCGATCCTAATATTTATTATGATCCTGCTTTCATGCAAACCAACTTATTTTTTCGAAAGTAACTGAAGATAAGGGGGTGGTAGAACTAGACTTAATTTCAGTATTCTCTGATCTGTTTCTTGTAACAAATGACATTTTAAGCAGCCACCTTCATTACTTTATATTTAATGTTCACTGAAAGGATCAACTATACTGAAGATAGACAGGTTAACTGGATCGGTATGCATTCGCTGTTTTCCTCTTTCATCTTTCAAGACGAAATCTGAGATGTAGGACTTGCTGAGACTGACGTTTTTTCATTGGTTACCGCTGTCACGTCTTTTCTGAGCCCAGAAAGAGCGGTGCTCAACCATTGTTTGTTCATATAGCCTTTGACTGCGCTTCAGGCATTGCCTAGCGACTAGGCGAAGCTTTAACATTCCCATTGAGAACTAATGATACCACGAGGCAGCGAAAACGTCAAAGGTTCTTGTGAAAAACAGGACAATAGCTCTCGATGAAATTTGAATCACGACATTCGAATTGTCTGCCACATTAATCTCTAATACTTCTTCTTTTTCGACGAGACGTCAGTAAACCGAGTTTTGTGATTAACATGCATTTACTGCTTTAAAAAAATCCATGGCCCTTTAAAGCTTTATTTCCTTGATAGGTTCGGAGGTCGTTATTTTAACAGCCACAGTTCATACATTTCATTAAGCGGTTGCCAAGCGACTGCTCCTCTCAACAGTCCCTTAAACATAAATCAAACGCTTCTGATTGGTGCGCGCATCGGTCCAATTCATTACCATATAAAAGCTTCCTGCTTAGAGATCCTCACTGCGCGTGACAGATCACAGTGAGAGTCATGTTGATGATTGAATTGTTTACAGCAGTCTATATAAACCACTGTTGTTTAGCTGACTTGGTTTAAATGCATCTCACACGTACAATTTTTTGTGCAAAGTATATCCTGTGTGCATTCTTTGTACCCACCCCCACCACACAGACATAAACACACACACTTTACATACTTTACTCTTGAAGTTTGTCTATGTTGTGCCACATATATATTAATCTGAGCGATTAGATGGGACCAATCGTGTTTTGGAAAACTATATGCAAACTATATATCTACTTATAATAAAAACATGGAGTGACCCGCACCTGTTTACTTGTTTAACTTAGGCTAATGTGTGGGCAAATGAACTGATTCTCATTATTTTAAATGAAGTAAACAGAACTTATCGCTGACTAGAAGGAAAACAATGGGCTGCAAGATTTGCACTGAGTTAATCTTTTAGTTAAGCACAGTATTTATTTATCCTTGTAGTTAATTTAATGGACTTCCTGCATGATGTTTCGTCATCTCGTGCAGTTTCAGATGGTAGTAGAGACTATGACCTTGGTTCACATCCACAGTGACTTCAGTTCATTTACTGCTGGTCCAGGATTGAACTAAAAAAGTACTGAAAGATGCATAAAGTTAGCAGTGACCCTGAAGGGTGAACAAATGGTTACACAAAATAGCAAATAAATGGATAGATGTAGACTGTGTTATGCTGGACAAAGGAAGTCACACTGTATACTAAAATGGGGACACATTTATTCAGAGGTTTTGTGTCTCATACATAGTTGCATGCATCTGGTGATACCAGATTGCGTGTGTATAAACTCCATCAACTGACTTTTTGAGTGGGAGTGAGAATGAGAAAAGGTAGGACTGGCTGGGGTAAGGCGTGGGGGGGGGGGGGTCGCATTTAATCCAGTAGATGGCAGTCTGCCCCACAGTCCGCCTCCATCTGTAATTACAGCACATTAATGCCACCACCTTGTCTTTTGTTAGCTATACTTTATGAAACACATGCAGGGGAGAATAATGGGAGACACAATAAAGCCAATTCTCAATCCTGAAATCTAAAACATTGTAACAAAAGGTTTTTATAAGCTGTATGTTTAGTTCTGTGAATGCAATAATCAGACTCTTCTAATCTCAAACCAGAAAAGTACATTAGTCTTTAATAACGAGGGGAAAATGAAAGACAATATCCAGCTATATATAAATCGATCTTAGTGGACTACAGTATGTACCCTGAGAGACAGATTAGCTTTAAAATGTGTTCCCTCAATGTGAAAGTAGATAATGTCATCAGCTACAAAAAGAGCGCTAAAATTTACTTGGCACACAATGTGTTTTGCATTTTTCATATGAGATATATTCTAATGTTCACATATCATATTTGAGGTAACTGGCTACTGTATTGGTGGATAAAGTATCTTCTTTTATTTCCTTGCAATATGTGGGACTCAATATATGGACTGGTATCTCTCACACTGTGGCTGTACTTCTGGGCACCAGCATACTTCATCAATGTAGTGTGTCGGAGACAGTGGGAGGGAGGATGATACATTCCTCCATCAATAACAGTTCATCTGGTCAGGCTGGCATCTGCTGCCAAGACTAGGGGAGTTGTTGTTACCGTGTTATGTGTTTGTGTGTGTGTAGTCAGGTTGGTGTGCTGTCTACCCAAAGCAATAAAATTTAAAAAAAATGTTCGAACACTGTAGATTATAACCAGCTGTCTGTCCCCACATGACATACACACCCTGAAACTCTTCATCACTGGTAAAGAAATAATGAGGAAAGAAAAGGAAAAATGGTTGACTCATACTAGGACAAGTCAAAACAAAGATTCCAATTTCTGCCCATTTTTATCCATTCAGTAAAAAAAAAGTTTCTCTAGTTTATTTATAATTATAGATCCATGATGTGATAAGTAATTGGGAACGTTACCATAAACGAGACCTGTGTAAATATGTATCTTTTGTTATTGTATTTTTTTTACGTAATTGCATCTTTTATTGTGTCATAACTCTTGTGTCTACCTTTGATTACAGACATGGAACAAGTCAAAGCAACATTGACATTATGTATTTCCTTTATACCTTCATGAGATAACATTAGCATTCTGTCCCAGTCCCAAGAAAATATATATCCAATTTTTTAGCTTCCCTTTTGCCTTTGAAAAACATGAAGCAAGTAATTTAAAGGGAGATTCATTAATGGCTGAACAGCTCACAGACATACATACTTTTAAGTGAGTTTTGAGTGGGTTAAAAGTGGCTGCATATTAGGGAGTCACAAACAAAACTCCATCTCAAGCAGCTACAGTTTGCAGCTTTGTCAATGATAGTGCAAAATATCACACCCTCTATGACAACTTTTTAGTTACTTGTACGTGAGAACTCACACCACATAATCTTTCTGGTTTTTTCTCTCCTGCCTTCACAAGCAGTGCGCTGGAGTACTGAAAGCCAGTTTGGACATAGCAAACAATTTATTCCAAATAACATAACCAATTAATACTAACAGGGCAAAGTTGTACAGGGAGCAATTATAGTCCATTCACATATGCACTCTCAGTGAACTCTCTTACCCATTACATTATCTTTTGTCACACCTGTTTAAATAATCAATGCTACTTTTTGCTTCTCTCTTATTTCCCATGGGGCAGATTTCATGCCAGATGCCCTTTCTGACTCAATCTTTCAATTTATCTGGGCTCGGGACTAGCAGTATAGTGACCCCTGAGGGTGGGTTTGTGCCTACTCCTGGTCACCTGGTCTTGATCTGGAGATTAACTAAGAAACTAAGGTTTATTAAGGAATTCCACAGGTTCTGTGCTGGGACTAATAATACGTAGAGTATACATATTTCTGTTAGGGATTATTATTAGAAGAAATACCATACATGTTCATTGGTATGCTGATGACACTCACCTTTATGAAGCTGATGACATACACCAGTTAGTTAAAGACAAAGACCTGGATGGCTTCTAATTTCCTGCTTTTAAATTCAGATAAAACTGAAGTCATTGTACTTAGCCCAAAAAATATTAGAAAAATATATTAGTAATATGGCGACTAACTAGATATTTACTTTGGATGACATTACCATAGCCCTGAGTAACACTGTGAGGAATCATTTTTGATTCATTTTGACAAAATATGTCCTTCAATGCACATATTAAAAAAATATGTTATACTGCCTTGCATTTGTGCAATATCTTTAAAGCTTGAGTATTGTAATTCATTATTATCAGGTTGTTCTAAAAGCTTTCTAAAAAGCCTTCAGCTCAGTGAGAGTACTAAGGGACTAAAAAGAGAGAGCATATTTCTCTCCTGTTAGACTCTATTCATTGGTTCTCTGTTAAATACAGAATTGATTTGCTTTATTTTTTCACTCATTATGGGTTTACACACCAGTTTGCACTCTGACCGTCTCATACATCTTTTGTCCTTTCTCCATCTCACCACACCCAACTGGTCACGGCAGATGGCTGCCCCCTTTCCTTTATGAGGGTTTATGAGGGTTCATGTTGAGGTTGTATTATTTCTGACACAATTTTAGAGCAGTTCATTATACCCTAAACAGACAAAGAAGTCCTAGCTGTAAATTCATGTGCTGAAGCTGGAAAATATCAGTGTGAAATGAAAAATTTGGCACACTGGAAGACGTTGCAGCTCATTTGGTCTTTATCAATGTTTGTCAGACTCAGTGTAGAAATGCTAGTATATAACAGTAAGCCAAAAGTTGGTATTAGCTAGCCATTAGTATTATTTTAACTGAAACATTTCTGCAAAGCCTTGTCTCAGCAGTTTTCTTCATGATAATTTTCTTTCTTTTGACTTGAAGAGCCCTTTTTCATTGGCTTCAAAACTTATTTGAAGTTAAGAGCATCACAGTTAATAGCCACAAGACAGACTGTTATTTATCCCTGTGCACTTGAAAAGGAACCATCCAATGTGAAAGTAGAATTTAAAAAACCCCCGCTAAAACTATTTATAAATCCAGTAGTATTTAGCAGGTTAAAGACATTCATTTAAAGAATACTCCAAAAGGTTGTGGCCCTAATAACTTGGAGTAATTCCACTATTGCCATTGCTAGGATAATCCATCTTTTCTGGCTCAGCCTTCTGGTTTTATAGTGTTAATGATAATCTTTATGTGTGTTTACTTAATTTCAGTTCAAATGCTTCCATTGTATATTCTTGAGCTGTTATTTCTGTTCCCTACGTCTTTTCAAGCAAACTGCTTTTCTAAGACCAATGGAAGAGTTTGAGGGCACTGACAGCCAGCTGGTGATTTTAACACTTCAAAGTTCTTGTTTGTCATGGTTGAATCATGTCATACTGTAATTTCATGCATCTGAATGCACACAGCATTTCTGGGACGAACATATTCAGGGACCTGGCTGAATGATCAAAAGCCTAAACCGGCCATACATGCACTGTGGTGAATTGGTTATAGCCAATTTATTGTTCACGCTTAATTAAGTGCATTCTCCTCCATTTCAGAGAGTGCTGTGAAATATTAAATAGGCCTGGGAGCTGGCCGGTCAGAAAATGAGGCTAAAAACCCTCTATGGATCTTAGCTTGCCCTGAATACAGCCCTCAACCAAGCCCTTATGACTGTGTTCTCAAAAAATACAAGCTTGAAATATTATGTGTTACAGTGTAATTCAAAGTTCTTAGCTGGAAGTTTCCAAGTTATTTCATTGACTTTTATTATCATAACTCAGTCTTAAACTCCTGTGGTGTTTTGCATTTCACTCACTGCATCAGTGATAAGTCTTAAACAGTTTGCATTAATTTAACTAATAAATAAACATTTCCTACATGTGTGGTAATAATAACTGGATTGATATGATTTGATGAATATGATTGCCACTCTCCTGTCTGAAAGCCTGCTAGAATCTAAGCAACTAAGTCATGTGAGCTGATGAAACAGTCATGAAATACTGTTATGAAACATCTGAGCTTGTAAATGTTCCAGATCCATTCATTGAGTAATTTAATGCAAATTTATGCTATAACATTGACATTACCTTGTGCTATACAGTAGTAAATCATGTAAAGCAACATGATACAACACATTTTAACATGTATGAATGTCAAGAAGGAAAATAATTTTATGCACCGTGTCATTTGCGTGAAGTATTCTACTGAGAAAAAGACTGCAACTCCTGAGAATGGCTTCATTTTCATATACAGTGACTCCGCCTTCCACCACCCCCACTCACTTGTGCTATTTAAAACAGTTTTGACATTGTGTCTTTGTGAAGGGTTACACACTTTGAATTGGTGCCAGTGAATATTCAATGTGAAATACACTCAACAAACCGGTCAGTATCTGGTGTGACCACCATTTGCCTCATGCAGTGCAACACATCGTCGCATGGAGTCTATCAGATTGTCAATTGTGGCCTGTGGAATGTTGGTCCACTCCACTTCAATGGCTGTGCGAGGTTGTTGGATATTCGTGGGAACTGGTACACGCTGTCGTATACGCCGGTCAAGCACATCCCGAACATGCTCAATGGGTGACATGTCCGGTGAGTATGCTGGCCATGCAAGAACTGGGACATTCTCAGCTGCCATCTGCCCTGAACAATGTGAACCATGATTCATCCGTGAAGCGCACACCTCTCCAACGTGCCAGACGCCATCGAATGTGAGCATTTGCCCACACAAGTCTGTTACGGCGACGAGCTGGAGTCAGGTCAAGACCCCGATGAGGACGACGGGCATGCAGTTGAGCGTCCCTGAGACGGTTTCTGACAGTTTGTGCAGAAATTGTTTGGTTGTGCAAACCAATTGTTCCTGCAGCTGTCTGGGTGGCTGGTCTCAGACGATCTTGGAGGTGAACCTGCTGGATGTGGAGGTCCTGGGCTGGTGTGGTTACACGAGGTCTGCGGTTGTGAGGCCGGTTGGATGTGCTGCCATATTCTCTGAAACGCCTGTGGAGACGGCTTATGGTTGAGAAATGAACATTCAATGCACGGGCGACAGATCTGGTTGACATTCCTGCTGTCAGCATGCCAATTGCACGCTCCCTCATTGCTTGTGGCATCTGTGGCATTTTGCTGTGAGACAAAACTGCACATTCCAGGGTGGCCTTTTGTTGTGGGCAGTCTGAGGTACACCTGTGCACTACTCATGATGTCAGATCAGCATCCTGATGTGGCACACCTGTGAGGTGGGATGGATTATCTCAATATGGCAGATGTGCCCACTACCACACATTTGGACTGATTTGTGACCACTGTTTGGGAGGGATGGTTATATTGTGTATCTGGAATGAATTCTAGGTCTCTACGTCCATCCCATGGGGAATGGGAGCAGTAACAAAGGTGTTGCATTTATATTTTTGTTGAGTGTACATAATACTCTTAGTTTAAAAGGAAGCACACTAAAGTTGTGAACTTCCACAGGCCTTGGCTTTTAACAACAGAGAAAGCATTAAAAAGCAAGATTTAGATTGCAGCTGCACTTCTTTCATGGGATTTGATGTCTTCATCACTATTGGGGATTTTCATGCAAATTTGACTATTTTTGACAAGCACCTCTGTTAAGCACAAGGCTGTTCTGTTGTGCAGACATGACAAAAAGTCAAACTTAGTGTGCTGACACAACACTGGACCAAATATTAATATTTGCTTAGAAGTATTTGTTTGTATAGATGAAAAATAAATACAATGATATAAATGTGTTAATGTATTAAATATAAGTAGGACACTAATATGGTATAAACTTTGATCATTCTGGAGGGACTTGGTCTACAGCCATTTTTCTTACTCTTTGTCTTTCATAAAATAAGGGCAGCTTAATGTAGAAAATTTAGAAAGTAAGAAAAAATGATACAAATATGAACCCTGGATATGTAAAATGAAACCACAGAATATAAACTGTCATGGCTCTGTTTTATCAGATGTTTTACCCTGACTTCCTTTCAGATAGAAACCATGAAATCAGAAAATATCAGATAATTTATTCAGCTGCCCCCCTTTTCTAGTGTTTCTCCTGCTGTTTTAAAACAGCAGGGTGGATTGTTGAGCTGCCAAAAATGCAAGGGCGGTTTTCTTATCCTGTATAATTTTGAAATATTTTGGCAGAATATGACTGCTAACATTATACTGTAAGTCTCCACACCAAACTCAGAAACTACCTGTACACAATCAACTTCACTCTTTTCCATTAACTTTATCTTCATGTTGAAATCTGAGCTGAAAGTAGTGAACAGTCTGGAGTTTCTTCTTGCCTTATTATTATGCTCACTGTCTGTCTGCTGCCCAGGCATGTACATGGGCAAGAATATCTGGTACTAGTGTGTCAAGCATGTGTAGGTTTGTTTGCCCACTTTTTCATACACCTGTCACACACAATGTTGTCACTGGGCATGTGTGCATATCAAGCTTTTGTTGATGCAGCTTCTGGCTGAAATCCCATCTCTTCTTTCCATTCTCATCATGTTTCTTTATTATTTGTTTTCTTATCTGCTTCTAATGTCCATTAAATTGTTTTGACCTGCTACCCATTTGCTTCCTGCTGAATATTTGGCTGTCCTTGTGACCAATCTCTCATTGAATTTACCATTGTGAGTTTGTCCTTATCTTAACTGTAGGGTTGATGCTGCTGCATATGCTAAGTTGAGCTAGAGCCACTACTGTCCTTGACTTCTGTTAGCATTTCCGAAGTGCCTAGAAACCAACCAGTTTCTAGAAACCAGTGATGTACTGTAAGTCCACATTTCTGTATACACTACTGCTCAAAAGTTTGGGGTCAATTAATTAATTATTTCCTTTTAATATTTTGTATTAGAAGAACTGAGGCTCATTTTCAACGTCACTCCTGTGTTTCATCAGGTCAGGTTAGCATAGTTAAAAATCATTGTAACTAATAAAGACTGGCTAGTTTAGTATTGATATGTTTTGGGATTTGACAATAGTTGTTGTTGATGTCCCTCAGTAATTTAATAATTTTGTAACTAATGATGAGCTTTCAAAGACCAACAGAACAGTCAAAGTTTTTATACAACAGTGTATACTACTCCTTTCACAAACCAGCACTATTGGACACTTATGGGTACTATTAAATGAAACTAACAGATGAGGACCTGTGAGGCATCTGCTTGTTAAACTTGATACTTACTTGTTGGAGTCCCACTTCTCTTTTTATCTCAGTAAAAGACAGATTTTGAAGAGAGTTTTCATACACACCATTGTATAATTTTTTTTGTTATTTTTTTTCTCCACACGTACCATGATAACCATGATTTTTGGGAGCCAGACAACTATGTTATAGTTACTTGAAATGGTCCTCTGCTCACCTACATAGATATTCCACTAAAAAATGATTAATCATTTATGAAAAATCTATCCATTAATAATGCTTTTTTGGGCAATATTACTGATCAGTGTAATTTTATATTAAAAAAAACCCATATGCTTTACTTAAAATAAAGGAACTTTTAATGTGACCCACTGTCTCTTTATGTTTTCATTGATAGCTGAGCCAGTAGGCCCGGTAATAAATGTCAACACATTTTGCTGGCAGCTGTAACTTTAAAGTCTCTGCCAGACAATCTTTTGTTAGGTTTAGTATGAAAAATAACAATCATATCATTTAACATATAAGGAAACTAGCCAAAACACGTACGTTATTGACAGTCATTGATAAATGACACATAAAACGTATTTTATTTTAGAGAGTCCATGTAACTGTAACTAATTTAATTTGTTATGATGTAAGCAGGGAAATGCTATCGACACGTGAGAAGAATTTGCATGTCATTTAACCTGTACAGTCAATAATTTATCCTTTTAATCTTCATAAAGCAGTGGGGTAATAGACCAAAACTGCACCTATTAAAACATAAACATAGCAGGGCAATAGGTGAAGATGAATACTCCAACACACCTCTGCATAAAGAGAGAATTTGACATACACTGCATAGTCACTTTGGCAAGATGATTCTCTGTCCAATGAAAGAGGTAGATTAAAGAAACTGCTCAGGGACTGTGACCTTACAAAACTTTTGATCAGGAAACATATGAAGTTCCTTTAATGGAGACAAACATCAACGCAGAGCAAATCAGCAGGGGGGCGACTGCACTGGTGCATGGCTGAAAACCAAAATCATCTTGTGATAGTTCACTCAACAGCCCAAACACTTATACATGTAAAAGATAAACAGTTTTCAGCAAGCAAGTGTTATGCTTAGAAATAAATATAATAAACCAACATATTCATATGTTCTATGTAAAACAAAGGCTAATATTTATAAGTTAAATGCAAATCTATGTAGCAAAAAACAAAACACAGAAATATTGTTTTTAGCAGTGTAGGCAGGCTTAGTTTCACAATTTCAACCCTTTGGTGCACAAAAAAATTCTACACAACTGTAGAAAAAGTGAACGACAAGCCAACAGCTGCTGAGATGCTTTGGCTACCGTCCAGATGAAACCTTTTGTTTAAGCAGGCAGATCATCAGGGAGCAAGTTGTTACAAGAGTACAATACCGCTGTCTGTAAAACAGACAGCAGTTAACAGCAGTGCTGACAATATAAAGAACTCTTTCAAAGGGATCAAAGCTGCAAATGAAGTGGGCAAAGTGAGCTCTGGTTGAGAGACAGGGCTGGGGAAAAAAAGGCATATGTGCTTTTTCAGCAGGAAACAGAGAATTAATTCCTCTTCTTCATGTGACTAATTTACGCAATTAAATAAATTTCAGTCAGTTACATTAATCAGTGCAATTAATGTAAATAGTATAATCAATTACTTGCTAAGTTTGAGTATTTATCTATCCTTCCTAATAGTTTACAGAGAAAGTATGAAATGCTAAGATCGCAAAAACAGACCCAGATTCCCTCCCGCCCCACCACTCTTATCTACCTTTACCCTGAGTCATCATGCCCTTTTTTAAAGGACAAAGCCAGCCTAAAGAAAGTCTGTCCTACATTTACATTACATTTAGATTTTGCTCACTGACACATAACGGTGGAACAATAGAGATAACGGAGACATCTATAAATGTGCTGCTCTCTAGCTTATCAAACTCTTAAGACATTCTCGTCCTATTGTGTCATTTGCATTCATCATTTTTTTTTATTTCTTTATCTTTCCTGTCATTTCAGTTGTATTTTTTTCTTTTAGTCCACACACAAAATGCCCACAAATACACAATCAGATTTAAAAAGCTTGACAAAAACACCCATTAAGAGTAGACAAGGCAACCAGATCAAATCGTAATCCCACAATGATAGGAAGCACAGGTTCTCCTCTATGCATGTTGATGAGTATCCCTCTTAAGCAGTAAACATTATTTGTTGAAATAATGAAAATATTCAGTTAAATGACTTTCACAATGATTGTAATTAGATTTGAAGATCCTTGTAGAAATATAACAGCCACTTGAAGTTCACCTGCGAAAGACTAGCTCCTTTTTAAATGTGTGTTCTTTGTTTTGCTTTGTGTCATGTTCTTTCAGTAAGTTGAACGTTGTTAAATTAGGTCTCAGGAAAAGATGTGCACTACAGGTTGCTGGCAGTTGTCAGGGGGAATCGGTCACAGAGAGGGTGCTGCACCAAAAACCTCAGTGAGATTGGCTTGGTCACTTGCAGATTGCCACAGTCCCTCATAGTTAACATGGAAAATGCTGATTTGTCTGCAAACACTTGCTAACTAACCATCGAGCAGAAGGGAAACTCAAAAAACTTCAGTACATACTGGAAACTGAGAATGCTCGTTTTCAAGTTAAAGTTACTTTATCTTTACCGTACCACAGAAACCAGCATGTTTCAAAAGGTGCATGTATTACTTTGAAGGTTTCTTGTTACATTTCACTCCTCACAATTTCACGACAGCTCAGAGAGTAGTTTGTGACAACAAGACAAGGCTGTGTTTTCCATACAAATTTTGGGAAACCGTGGCAATTCCAAGGAGGTTTTTAGTGCAGTATTGCATATGTCTTTGCTACCAATTTTACTTAGTGACAGCAAGTGTCCTCCAGCAATCACTTGCCTTTGGGGAATACACATTTTTAGTCCCTAAAGAGTCATGAACCAGTTTCTAGGCATGCATGAGTGTGGCTCTATAATCAGTTTCACAGCAACTGCCAACAACCACTTATAACAGGTTGTTGAAAACTCATCTTCCCCTAGGAATTAGTGGTTACCAACTCCCAGTTACCAGCTGTTCTCTGCTTGTGTTACCAGGGCTTTAGGTTAGTTTTAAGATAGTTTTGTTAAAGTTTTGAAATGTCCAACTTAACTACTCTCTTAAAAACTGGTTGTCTATATTATTTTCCTGGTAAAACATTCTTTATAATCTGGAGCCTTAGTTGAATAGATGATATAAATAAAGCCATCTTAAATATAATTTTACGTTTCTTCAAAGTTATAGAATTTAAAAAATCTAGTCAGCCCACTTTTCAGAGATACAGTGGTAACAATATGCTCTTCATCAACTGTGATCAATTCTCGATGGCAAAGTGAGATAATCCATAATCATTTTGGATACCCAGCATCTGACTCATGACAAATTTTCCTTCTGCTGTGGTGATACAGTAGTTCCTCTCTCTCACACAGCTAGTTCTCATAATAAAACAGCAAGGGAAAGGGGTGGTGTTAATATTAATGCTGTTGGCACTGCAGTATATAAGCTTTTATAACGGTAGGAGAATTTTTTTTCTTTATTTTTCAGATTATAGATATAGGAGGGGACATCTTGATAGAGATCCAAGGATAAAGCCTTGGTTGCATCTTTTGAGGATAAGAATCTGGGCTCTGTGGATACGATCTGCTAATCTAGGTCTTTTGTGACACTGGTGCAGAGATAAAGTGCTTGCGTTAAAAATAAATTATTAAAACAAGGAAGGATAAGTAAATACAACATAATTCTCATTGACTTTAGGCAGTATTTTTCCCCCCTGAAGTCAGTTTTCTGTGCTGCATGGTTCCATTGATCCCCTATCTAACATGACTATATTTTATATATTAAAGTGTTTTTAGTGTTGGAGACGTAAAATAACAAACACAGTTTCCATACTATATTCAACAAAGACTTCTAACCTCTGTTAATTTTATTTTCAATCATACTAATAGAAGTGGGGAAGGAGGACCCAAACGCAGGGCTCTTGCGATGAACAGTGCATTTTATTTACAGTGGAGTAAATGAGACAACACAATAATCCCCGTGAGCTCCCTCGACTCTTGTGTTGTGTCTTCACCCAAAACTCTGTACTCTGTTCTCACTCCCCGTGCTTGTTGTCCACCTGTGCTCCACTCTCCTCCTCCTGGGGGAAAAACAACAGAGGCAGCCGTCAGGACACCACACTCCAGCAGGCACACACTTACTGCACGTCACTACACTTAGGCAAACTAACTTGTAGTCGACTTCAATCATCCAGCCTCGGTGGGAGCGCCATCATCCTCTTAAATAGCTCCCCCGACGAGCCTCATCAGTAGCAGGTGCGTGGCATGGTCTTCTGGTGTGGCCAGCCCCCTAGCCGGGCCACACAGGTGCCTGTCACCCGGCCTACAGGACACCACCACATCCGCCCACAGACAGGCACACACCCACACCTGCCTAAACATACACGCGTGGAATGCACACACAGACAGCAGCACAGTGCACACACATTTCTACAAAATATAATAAAGTCCATAACTGCTCAGGGACCCTGGGTCGCTCAAGCCCAGGTCCCTGACATTAACTACTGTATCCTCTACTTCAATTTGTATTTCCTTTTAAATGGTGGCTATGATCAGGTTGTTGTTGTAGTTGATGAATATGTGTATAACCCGAACAAGCGGTTGCTGGAGGTTTCTGGCTGTTGCCGGGTGAAGGTCTCCAAGGGTGTGCTGCAACAAAAACCTCCTTGTGATTGCTTTGGTTGTTAGAAAATTGCCACAGTTGCCTTATGTTGGTGTGAAAGAGCTGTCTGCAAACACTTGCTAACTAACCACTTTCAACATAAAAGTACTGCCTTACCACTAAAGACAGTTTGTGTTGCACACTTTGAAGTTTCAGCATAGGGAATAGTTAGTGAGTGTTTGAAGATAAGTCATTATCTTACATACAAGCTTTGGGTGATTGAAGCAACCTGGTCATAACGAAAGCAACTGCATGATAATGTCATGAACCGAAGTTCCGAGCGCAGGCAGGACCCAGTAGCAGAACACACACACTAGGGTAGGAGCGAATAAAGAAAGTAATTTTTATTGCAACTAAAGGTGTCCCGTGAGGGTAGCCAGAAAAACAACGGATGAAACCAGACGAAACCGAGGGACCGCACAGGGAACGCCGAGAGCGGGGCTGTGAGAGGGGTGATAGCCGGGCCGAGTGAACTAGAGGGGGGTGGAGCTCCAAAAGGGGTCGAGACGGCGAAGCTGAATGTGAACCAAATCTCAGGCGGACAGGTGGACAGGCAGGTGGCTCGAAAAAAACACGCCGAGTTGTGATCGCTGAGAGGCGACTACGGACTGGCGTGGAGCAGCAGGTAGGGCAGGATTAAATAGTCCACCTGGTGATCGCCTGGGATGGGATGCAGGTGTGGGGTTAGCAGCCACGCTCGTGGGCGTGGACATCCCAGCAGCACCCCGGACGCCGGGCCGCGGACCATGACAGTTAACTGCTTTATAACCAATTTTACTGAGTGACAGCAAGCAACCATTTGCCAAGTGGAATAAACACATTTTTCCCAAGTGATCGGTAGTTGCAAGGGGCTGAGTGACCAGTCTCTAGTAGTTTTAGCAACTGATTTCACAACAACTGGCAGAAACCACTTATTTTTTTCTAGTGACCTGTGGTTGCCAAGCAGTCACCAATCAAACTCTAGGCCTATGTGACTGGGGCCAAAGTAAGGCAATTTGATGACACTGGGGGACTTAGCATCGTCAGCTTGCACATCTGTGAAGGCTCCGTTAACGCTAGTCAGGTTACACAGACATTGGAGTAAAAAGATTTGATGTTTATGAAACATGACAAAGGACAATGGAAGCCCAGAACTGCTTAACTGCTGTAAACCAGTATAAAGAAAGACAGAGGAAATATTATCATTGTACAACTACACTAACCGGTCTTTTTAGTCTCATTTACAAACCGCATTGGTTGTGTCCCGCACCGACTGTGACATCACCATAATCCTGATACTGTTCATACTGACACTTGAGGGCAGGCTGCAGCCTTCTTCTGAACCATAGGTGTCAGCACTCAGAAAAACGTTCCACATCAGCTGGTAAATGATTAGAAAAAATCAAAACAAGAAGCAAACTAGTCAGAAAGTCTCATCATTTCAAGCTGCAGCAGTATCTCTGTCTGTATAACCTGGGGCTCTCTTCAAGTCAGCTGCATCAACTGTGTCGCTTGACAGATTAAAAAAACATGACAACCCTAAATGACACACAGATATGAGATGACTTTTCAGCACAGCTGTTTGCAAAGATGTCCGGGGCCAAGCATAAACATGTCAGTTCTCAAAACCTGACAAAAAAAGGTGGAAAACATGCACTATTTTCAAGTTTACATTATTTACAAATCATTGCATAATCTTAATAGTTACACATTTTTTGGTTTTTTACCACTATTAAGATGTAAAAAGTATGATAGCAGAGCATAGAATATATATTGCAGATTATTAGTTTGTGACATTATATGACATAATGACCAAAGACAATGTTTGATTTTGATTAGGGGGATGGTCTTTATTTTTTTTATTAGTAATTACACAAACTGTTTACTGCTATTTTTCTGTGAACATCTATGAACACATTCACCAATTGCTGCAAAGAAATGAATGATGGATTGTTGTATGAAAGTCAGTTTAAGAGGAATGAACTGAGGGTCAAGGAAAAGATGGTTAGTCTGAGGTTAAATGAAATAATTAGCTGATGAGAGACCTGAAATTAGAAGTTGACATTCAGTGTGGTGATATTGTATTTTCTCTTTACATCCCTCTAATGAAAGAGATTAAAAGAAAAAAATGAGAGGATTCTACAAAAAAAAAAGAAAAAAGAAAAAAAAAGAAAACAAAGAAGGTGCCAAAACTTTAGTAGCGTACTTGTAGGCTACCACATGAACAGTAAGTGCAGGATTATGTGTGTTAAATGCTCTTTACTTTGCCAGACCTCTCTGAGTTGATCCCTATATATCTACAGCAAACACCGAGTGTCTGGTTGCTATGGCAGCTGCTCCCTCAGATGCTGGATGAGGCTGTGTTTTTATAGATAACTAATTTTGCTCTGGCAGGTTCCCAGATCATTAGAACATAAAACAGCAGATCCAAAGTTTGCTCTGGTATTTCCACTAAAGGTCACTGGACATACGGTGTGTTTTATTATGGGAGGCAGATGAAGTGCGAACAGTGTGTCTGATGTATGACTGCCTTTGCAAAATCAATACAACTAAAGAATTCTGTATTGTGCTTCATGAAATAGACTGGTGTGTGTGTGCAGTAATACAACACAGTCTTTAGATCTAAATGCAGCCAGTTTTTTAACAGTAGAAGTATTTAAAGATCTTTTAATCAGAGTGCTCCATGATTAATGTGAATGAGGTACAAATTAGTCTTTAGAGAGAGCAGGTTGAGCTATGGAATTTTCTTTGATCTTTGTGCAAGATAAACATTCATTATGTAGGATTTCTTTGAAGAATATGTCTTGCAGAATAGGTGTCTGCAAATGGTTGCACATGTAATTGATTGCTGAATTGTATCTAGCTGTTGTAATGCAGTTAGTTTCAGGGTGACGAAGAAACTGAATTCAAGATAATGTAAAGGCAAAGTGGAGACCCTAGTTTTATTAGATAATATATAGATAATATAATGTATTGGATAATGTAATAGAAAGGTGTCTTCTATTATGTATACTGTGATAAATTATTCCACATAATTTAACACTGTTAAATTGCAGGAGAGTCAAATTCATAAATACAGACATCACAGGGGTCTTTGATTGTTTTGTTTATTATTTTTGCTCTTTTTAATGGGGTTCCTGTTTTCAAAAAGATGATTCTGAAAGTGTTATGTTTGTTTGCTAAAAAACAGTCAAATACAAGACTCGTGAGGCAGGTAAAATGAACAAAAAGTCAGCTTTAATTCCAAACACAAAAAAATGGGAGCATGATGTGGCTTAGAAAAATTAAGGCTGGCAAACAAAAAGGCTGGGTAATCAGAAATAGCAGAAAAACTAAAAAGAATAACATAGCACAGTAAAAAATGGCAATTCACGTGGGAGATGAACATGTTGCAAGCAGGCAGATACAGGACAGACTGAAAATTAACAAGGGAAACACATAAATAACGAGAGCTTTGTAAACCAGTAGAAAGGAGGGAATCAGATGAGAGAAGACTGATCAGTCACACGATGTATTTGTAATAGTCGCATTTGTTGTCTAGAACATAGACTGTAAATAAAAGATGGCTTCCTTAACTTTGCCCTGATAATCATGGATTCTGCCTGAAGCCTTGATTGTTGCATTTTTCCCAATACCATGTTGTCTTGTAGGAACTAGAGATTAAATTTGGACAAGAAGTAGAATTGTATTGCCAGCTAATGCTAGGAAGTCTTGTTCACAATTAGCTATAATAATAATAATAATAATGGATTGGATTTATATAGCACTTTTCAAGGCACCCAAAGCGCTTTACAATGCCACTATTCAGTCACTCTCACATTCATACACTGGTGAAGGCAAACTACAGTTCTAGCCACAGCTACCCTGGTGCATACTGACAGAAGCGAGGCTGCCATATCGCGCCATCGGCCCCTCTGACCAACACCAGCAGGCGGTAGGGTAAAGTGTCTTGCCCAAGGACACAACGACCAGGACAGAGAGCCCAGGGATCGAACCGGCGACCTTCCGGTTACAGATACACTTCCCAGCTCTTCCCAGGTATTGAAACCATTTCTGTACCCTTCACCTGTCTGTAAACGTTTCCTTTATTCTAGTCTTTGGTGGCTGACTCACTGGCTATTATTTTACTTTCTCCTTTGTTTCAATTTAAGGTTAGAAGGATAATATCTATCTAATAAGTCAGACTCGTTCCCGGTGGGTGATGGGCTCCACCAGGGCTGCCCTTTGTCACTGATTCTATTCATAATTTTTATGGACAGGATTTCTAGGCGCAGCCAAGTGGCGGAGGGCTTTCACTTCGGTGGCCTCAGAATCTCATCTCTGCTTTTTGCAGATGATGTAGTTCTGTTGGCTTCATCGGGTGTTGGCCTCCAGCTCGCACTGGAACGGTTCACAGACGAGTGTGAAGCAGCGGAAATGAGGATCAGCACCTCCAACTCTGAGGCAATGGTTCTCAGCCAGAAAAGGGTGGAGTGTCCACTCCGGGTCGGGGATGAGTTCCTGCCCCAAGTGGAGGAGTTCAAGTATCTCGGGGTCTTGTTCGCGAGTGACGGGAGAAGGAAGCCGCAGTGATGCGGAAGCTGCACCCGTCCGTCGTGGTGAAGAGAGAGCTGAGTGTAAAAGCGAAGCTCTCAATTTACCGGTTGATCTACGTCCCTACCCTCACCTATGGCCACGAGCTGTTGGTAGTGACCGAAAGAACGAGATCGTGGATACAAGCATCGGAAATGAGCTTCCTCCGAAGGGTGGCTGGCCTCTCCCTTAGAGATAGGGTGAGAAGTTCAGCCATCCGGGAGGGACTCAGAGTAGAGACGCTGCTCCTCCACATCGAAAGGAGCCAGCTGAGGTGGTTCAGGCATCTGACAAGGATGCCTCCTGGGCGCCTCCTGGGTGAGGTGTTCCGGGCATGTCCCACCGGGAGGCAGACCCAGGACGCGCTGGAGAGATTATATCTCTCGGCTGGCCTGGGAACGCCTTGGTGTTTCCCCGGATAAGCTAGAGGAGGTGGCTGGGGAGAGGGAGGTCTGGGCTTCTCTGCTCAGGCTGCTGCCCCCATAACCCAGTCGGAATGGATGGATGGATGGATGAATAATATCTAATATAATGCTCAAAATATGGATTTTGGGCATTATTTGAAAATCTCACCTTCATTTCATGAAACATACCATTTGTCATTACGCCAAATAGAACGAGTTTTGTCTTGTCTGACCATAAAACTTTCCTCCTGTTCAAGTGGACATCTGCAAATTTCAGTCGAGCTTGTAGAGTTAGACGTCAAGGCTTCTTTTTTGGTCGGCACTTTTTTGGCCAGCACTGTCTCAGTGATGTAAAACTTCATGGTGGATAGTGAGAGTGGTGTTTAAATTCATGGCACTATTGAGCCTTGGTGGTTCCTGGGTTGTTGGTGAACATCCTAGCCAATTTCATCTCATCCGATGGTGGGAAAGGTGTTAACACATCCAGATCACTTGTGCTTACATACAGTTGTCTGATAATCTTGAAATCTGCAGTTGTTTAGAAAGGAGTCTCTCCCAAGTCAAATCAGTTAATCTGTGAAAGTTCTTTGGACTTTCACAGGTTCTGTTGGCCAATCCAATGAGTTCTGTCAACCAAATTGTTTTAATGCTGGCAAAGAACAACCAGTTGTAGTAAATTATGATCACTGATAAGAAGTTAATATGCATTAGTGTTGTAAAGTTTAAAGAATGTAAAACTTTAGAGTCTATATGTATGATTTTTTGACCTTGTGTGGATTAGAGAAAATCCTAAATTAATTCAAACTTGTCCACCCAATTCCTGTTTTTTACTCATTAAAGATGTACGCTAAACAGTACTTCCACCCTGGAAAAGAGGAGTTTAAACAATGCATTAAAAGCCGAAAAATGACCATCACATTCAAGAGTATGATGAGTGTATGTAAACTTCTGACCACAACTGTACTTCATTCAAAGATGCTTAGAAAGCAACAAAAGTCAAAGTGTACATCATGCTCAGGACATTGTGGGTTCTGTACTAAGATCACACACTGGGTATTTAGTATAGGGGCATTCAGCAATCTCTGTTCTTGTGAAAACTACATCTATCCACGGCAGAAAGCCTGCAGGAAACAGGTCAGTGAACAAAAGCGGGGAGGGAGAAAGAGAGGAGACAGAGAGAAATAGGATGGGAGATGGGAGGAGGGGGGTCAGAAGTTGATAAGAACTGAGCTGTACTGTTCTACTAGAGACCAGCTGCCGGAAGAGCTGCTCAAAGGCAGACAAAAACAGTTCCCAGTCCTATCGGCCACTCAAAAGCATGACTGAGAGCTGTCACCACGGCAACAGCCTACAGAGATTTACTACATGTATATCCACATTAGCAATACAAAAAGTGAGATTTTTCACATACAAGTTTGGTCATATAGGAAATATGAGTTTATGTAACTGTAAAATTCAGGAAGAACAATTTCTGCATGCATAAAAATTTGTTGAAATAATAACTGCAGGGATCTTACCCATATTTCTAATTCCCTTATCCCAGAGGTTTTCAGAAAGATTTTAGAGCCTAAACACTGCATTTAACTGTGTACTGTGTTTCCTGCTATGTAGAGAGAGAACATGGCTGAAATACGTTACCCTGGCAACAGTCTACAGAGGGAATTAAACCAGATCACGCCTTTATGGGCTGCAGACAAGTCATAAAGCACACGAAGTACATATTAATATTTTGCTTTCTGTAAGTGTTGCACGTTTTACAGTCTATATTCTTAAGTTGCAGATGAATAGACATTTTGTAACCTAAGTGTCAGGATGATAGCCATAATAAGACCATCTCAAATTCTCTACTTACCAAAAAAATTAATAAGTCAGTGCTTCCTTTCTTTCCTCTTTCAGCAAAGGATACACTAGACCATCCCTTACAAAAGGGAATGAGCTAATGCTGTCCCACATTTTAAAGTGGCACGTCATCCATTCATTCAGAAAACCATAATATCAGCATGACTGATGCAGATCATCATATGAATTACTTTTGTGCTTTAAGGCTTGTGCCATAACTTGGTAATATTTTGATATGTTTTGAACCATCAACAAGGTAAATAGGCAAATTCAGTTTTTTTGTCACATACTGTATATAAAAGATTGACATTTTATTGGATACCCTGCTTTACTGGCTTTGGGAAACAAATGGTGATCATATTTTCAGTAAAACAGTAAAACATGAAATTAGTAATTGAGACCATTAACTCACCAGGATCCACAGTGATTGAAGGAGACTACAGTGAGTTCTCTTAGATTTCTATACAGTCAGAATATCTGTTTATGTTCTCAGTCATCCAGGTCATTGTAGTTTAAGGAGCTTGGAAAGAAAGCACCTGGACTTCTTTATTTTTCAGCCGAGAAGCTTAAAAGATTCTCGGACAAGAGGTGAAACGTCTTCAAGAAACTCTTCTTCAAGTCAGAAATATTTTTGAAACAAGAGGACCAGGCTCATGCTGATCTTTTGAAACAATGCCATTTCAAGGCACGTCTTCACTGGAGTCACCTTTCAGGTGTAGAAGCTGCATCCATCTTTCTTTGCAAAGTCTCTGCTGGTCAAATTGTTGCTTTGTGTAAGACAGTTTGCACAATGGATTTAGAAAGGACTCTCCATTTATAAAGATCAATGTTAAAAATAATGTTACGGTGGAGTAACTCACTTGGGCTTCACTGAGTCTTTATTTTGAGAGTTGTTGTCAGCGTTTAGCACTGAAATTCATAAATTTTACTTCAATCAAATGATGAAAGCCTTAATAAAAGAAATAATTCAACTAGAGTAACTGCAAAGGGAAGAGAAATTTAGCAGTTTATCAAGCCTGCATTAAGCAACACAATAAGAAAGGGGGAAGTATGTCATATTGTACGTTCTTAATCCTTCCTTCACTTACTTCCATGAATTCATATTGTTTGCCACTGAGGAGAAGTGTCTAGGAAAAAAATAAAAAACATGAGGTCATTTATTTGACTCATCAACCACAACCACAGGCTTCAACTTAAAGAAAATGTCTGGGAATCAAAAGAGTAGGAATTCTGTTCTGCACTAAAATGTGTGTTAATTGAGAAAAAATGCAATCTCAAAATTGTTCCCGTGTCAGAGCCTTAAGTTAGAAACCTCTTTCCCATTTTCTATATCTGAGCCACAGTGATAAGGATGCAAATACTTAAAAAAAAATCCAGTACTACAAGAGCATTTAGGAACACAGCAATAAATTTAGTTAAAAAAGCTGCTTGTAGCTGTCCTTACATCACCTACAGCACTGTTGAACACACAGGAGGACTGTGCAAGGGCCTAAAAAGATTGAGTTCACCCAGGAGAGCCAATAAAGATGTTTTTTTAGGTGCTTAAAAGCATCTCTTGTCTAGAAGGAAGAGGAAAATGAAAATGCCATTTTTATTTTAACCCTGCTAATTGCAGTTGGAAACCACATTCTTTCTGGTAACAGTGAATGGTTCTTATGCAGTTTGGTAGTTATTTGGTTTGTTGAACACTGATTCACACATCTTTATCTCTTACTGTAAGCTTAGCTTATCATAAAGTCTGCAGTCTGTTAGTTTCTTGGCAGCTGTTCTGAGCAATAGTTACTTAGATTGGTTTATATAATGCATGCAACAATCATTTTTAAATAGAATTTAAAGGTGCTTTTAGGCAAGTTCTGTTTGCTTTGTACTACAGTGGAGCCTTTGAATCTAATTCGGCATTTTGATTGTTCCCATGTTGTTTTCTTGAAATCAGATCAGACCCAAATTTAACTCAATATCTGGGGACAATGCATAAGGTAGACAACCCCTAATGCACAGGATGCTTTTTCTTCTATTTAATGCTTAGTGGTACCACCATTTACAAGGTGGAATTAATGCTTTATAAAATACAATTTGAAACTCACCATAAATCCACAAACAAGAACATTTACTGAGGTTATAAAACAAGTGAAAAACTAAATTTTGTCACAGATGTCTAAAAAAACATTTTACTTGCCATCTACATCTAATATATTATATATGCTTTGCACAGCTGTTCAATGCTTTGCTAAGCTAACCAGCTGCTGGATTCTGCTACATACTTATATATTACATAAACTGATCATCAGTTAAAGCACATGGCTTATGAATTTTAATTTTCTAACCTGTATGCAATGGAATTTTATATTAATTACCAGCATAACAGACCCCACCTTATCAGAAATCTTTACAAAATGAGTAGAGTTAATGTTGTGATCTAATACGCAACAGGAAAGTGAATGCATATAGCATATAGAACAAGCATTAATCAGTGAAATATGTTGAAAAATATGAAAATATAACTCCCCATATATGTCCCGTGAACCTCATTTTTTGATTACTTGTCAATGAATAGTATGTTTATTAAATATTTCATTTGCATTTACTGGCAAAACTTGCCTTTGTTTCTTTACTGCAGTCAAAATATAATAAATAAAGAAAACAAACCTGACAAAGGTTATCAAAACAACATAGCAAAAAGGGAATAAAATTAAATTTAGTTTTTATTTGCTGAGAGGAAAACATATTATAAGTTATAAAAAGATTCCCTACACTATAAATTTGATTTAAAAAAATTTTTTCTTCCCACGAGTGCCGTGGATTCTAGCTTGATGAAGTATGTCCTTCACTGCAGTCCTTTCTCAACTTGTCCTTTTTTCATTATTAAAAAAAAATAATACAAAAAATCCCTTCCATCTTCCAATATCATTTTCACAAAACAGTAGCATGACCATTGGGTTGTTTTGGGAAGCCACAAGCCACCAGGTTTCTCCAGTGTTTTGTAGACGTCCAAGGTCAAAATTTTCCTGTGCAACAACTATATCAGTGACAAATTTCCTTGGGGTGCTTTTATGCTGTGCAAACTGGTGACATATCAGTTCTACATAAAAGCCCTAAGGTCTCGAGGCAGTTTTTTATGTGGTGAGAACAGAAGTGTTGGAGATGCTGAGATATATAACAGTGAGTTCTGTTAGATGTGAGTGGACTGCTGATGATTATCACCACAGTGACGTGGCATGTGCGAATGCATGCATGTGCATTACACTGATTCATCAGTTTGCTGAAGCACTTTGCCAATTTTGGCCTTCTGTTACCAGATGGTTTGTCAGATTTGGATGCCTGTTTTAGTCAGTTTTTTCTACTGAATGGGAAATTGTGTATTTTCTTTATGTAGATATTAATAAAAAGCACCAATATGCCAAAGATTTCTGTTTACTGGATTTGATATTTTCAAAATAAAATACATTGAAACTATGTTGAAGCTTAAATATGATTAGATACTTATCACATTTAAAATGGTGACAATATTAAAAAATAATAGCTTTACTATATTATTATTATGGGCATACTTTGATAGACTTAAGTATGTTTTGATGAGATTAACTGAATTTGCAGAATTCATCCATGTTGTTTGGACAATTTCAGGGCATATTAGATGTCAGCTGAAGTTGCAAATTTATGCAAGTTTAATCTTTGATCAGTGACGGAGCAGTCATGTAAACAGTGGCTGAGCAGCGAAGTTGCCTTCAGTGCCACAGTGGTGAAAACGAGGTCAGCTAATTGGGACGGCTAAATATATTTCAAAGGGTACACCTTCTCTTTGGAAGGTGATAAACTGTGCCAGAGTCACTTTTGCAGCACATTTAACGTCATCCTGTAATGAAGGGATTAGAACCTTCTGATGACCACGGAGTGCCTGATGAGTGTTTATGTAAGCACAAATAATGTGGAGCAACTGCTGGGTGAACTAATGGAGTTGTTACAAGAAATGGCATATTCTATCCATTAGATTAACCCAACTTCAGGCAAAACAAATCAAACAAAATACAAAAATAAAAACAAAACAGTAATAACCCATGCTGTTTTCTCCTTAATGTGCCTGTGCATCTGCTGCATCTGCTGTGGATATCAAATTGGTCAATTAATCAGCATCAAATTACTGTAGATAATGTACTGTACATGAAATAATAACTAAATTTCAATGGAAAAAATATCTAACTAACTGTGTTCTGATAAAACTCACATTTAATCATTAAATTAAAGTGTAGAAAAAATGCACACAGATGCAACAGTGTTGCGTTGGCATGTCTTGATATACAGTGAAGCTCAAATTTAAGAAAACCATCATCTTCATGGCAAAGTGTAGCATGTTTGAAATGTGGTGAAGAGTCTAAATATTAAGATCTCAGGGGTTTCAGTGTATATTTGTGTAATCTCTACGATGATAGATGTGTCATTTTCTGTTCAAATAGTCCAATACAGAATGTGCCCATGTATAGCGATCCTCTATTCAACACTTTAAGGAAGCAATTTTCTTGTTATTGTTCCCTTCTGCTCTTTTCTTTCTGTTTTGTATAAAGATTTAGGACATTTCAGAGGCAGTTGGATATATCAGAAGCACACAGCAACATGCTTAATTATTGTTTTTATGTAAAGATTAATATAACGACTGCCTTATGTTTTACGTTACCTTGATCAGATTTTAGTTTTTTATTTGACATTACTGGTTCATAGATGAACGACTTAAAACTAAATGAATAAATAAGTGGGATGCATAACCAAATGCAAATAACCCAGATAAACATGCACAAGCACAGACACATACATAGAGAGATATATTATTTATATTATACACTATTGTCAGTAACAACAATATTAGGATTACAAGTCCCCAAATCAACAGTCTGTTTATCTTGCTGAAACATTCCAAAATTTAGTGAGAACTGAATTTTTTCCCCATGTTATCTTCATAAACAGAATGATAGAGAAGGAAAACTGGCACCATGCTATAATTTTCAGACACAGCAGTGAGCAATAATAAGATTTGTTTCAACATTTTGCTCATGGTGCATAATTAGGGTGACCTCAAGAACACTAGAAAACACTAGAAAAAGAGATTTACCCAATCACTCCTTTTTCTGCGTTTGGAGGGGGATTTCTGAGGGTGAATACTTGCTGGTTTCACTGAAAAGCAGTCAGATGTGACAGAGGCTTAATGGCTTTTCCAAAATCCCCAGTGTTTCTAAGAGTTACTGTTTGTGGCTGGCTTTTCTTTCTTAATTAAACATTTCTAAATTCCTTATTGAAGAAGTGCACGTAGAAGTCTCACCCATTAAAAACCTTACTTTTCATTCTTTTTCTGTCACATTTCACAGACGGCAAAGTCCTTTGAACAGTCCCTGCACAGACAAATAGACAGCGCATTGCTTCTGGATGTGAATTTCCATATTTGGTAATAAAGTAACATGTTGTCAAACTGTTCTCTCTGGCATAAGCTGCAGCACAGTCATGGGGATATCCAGTTTCTAAGCACGAGCTCAGTGAGTTTTAATCCTGGGCAAACTCAGCAAGCTCACCAGCAAGAGTGTCAGCATAGCAAGGCTAGAAACATGACAATGGACAGATGTGACACAACGACAGAAAAAAAGAGCAGCAACTCTCTTAGCTTCTATAAGTGCCAGGAGACCTAGAATATGGTACATTTTTAAGAAATATGGTGCCAGGGTGAGTTATAGAGCGGGTTTTAAGTCTTACAATTATCATGCCTTGGAACAAAATATGACATATACTTACAAATGTATTTCACCAGCTATTCTGAAATAGGAAAGGGGGTGCAAAGCAAAAGAAAAAAGGAGGCTGCAAAGTGAAACAAAACTGCATACATATATGGCATTCTCTTTGTGTGAACTGTAATTGTCTAGAATATGATCAGTATTTTATCTTATTTAAGAAAATATCTCAAACAGAAAATAAGAAAAGAATATAAGTAATACAAAATTCCGATTTAACAGCAAAGGCCTGAAATGAACAATTCAGCAGCAACTTCAAAAAGCAGTGTTTTAAAAATTTAATGGAAGATACTTACTGTGAACTACAGTAGCTAGCGTCTCCATGTAGCCACAGTACCAAAGTTGCACATTATCTGTAAATTACAACTATATTTAGCTTATCTCAAATGTAATTCAAAGCTCTCCACCTGTGTCATATTTTCAGACTTTGTTCCTTTAAATTACCCTGACTTATTTAACATGTAACCTAACTTCTTTTCTGACAGACATTTACTTTTACTTCATTGACCTGTACACTATCATTCTCAGGTTAGACTGTGACAGTTAACAGTCAACACACTTTAGGTTCTGTTAGCTTGCACGGAGACAAAAAATGAAATTAGATTAGTGAGGTCTAATCTCTCTGTGGCCACATTACTGGCCAGTGTCATCTGCTAAAAAGATTAGAAATGGTGTCACAGACTGATGGAGGTGATTGGACTGTTAACAGTTCGGCTCCGGTGGCTGTGATGAACATTTAATTGCTCATGTCAATGGATTGTTAAAGATATTTGAAGTGCATGAATGATGGCGGTGGATGAGTCACTGGTATTCTAGCCAGTTTTTAAAGGGCTGTGTGTGCATTTGACTATGGGGTGAATGTTTTCCAAGGAACTCTAAACAAAGGTTTGACAAGTAAACAAGTAATGTTTTCATTGCCTCATAAAAAAATCATTTGGTATACAGCATTGAGCAATTAATCTACTGTTAAATATTTCAACTCACTTACCAAAAGATGAGGAAAAACTGCTAAAATTATATTTTCCAGGAAAAGAAAAAACAGGAAGGCACCACCGTGAAAATCTAGCTTCTATGGACCTCCAGTGGTTTAATGAGGTATAAATTAAATTTAGCCTGTGTCAGTGCACCATGACTTTAGTGTTGGCCACATTTCGAAATACACAAACTTCAAGCACTTCAAGCACACGAGCAAACGTCTCTGAAGTTTTGAGTCATGGTCAATCTTATTTGTTTTTTTAAAAAAAGCTTATTTTTGTGTGTTTTCCATGTTGGTCGTTGTGATTGTTTTAAATATTCCAGTAACCTGAAAACAAAAGTAGTGACACACATGGTAACAATAGAGGTGTTATCTTCATTTAGGATGGAAACCGTCTTATCAGTTTGCTGAAATAGCTAAAATTGGACTCAAATTGTTGTTTCATTCAATAAAATCATGGAAGATATGAGATTTTTGAGCTCAGAGCTTGGTAATGAGGCTTTCCTTTCCAAAATGCACATTGAAAATAGTAATTTACTTTTCATCAACTGATTGTTGGGTGTTTAATTTGACCAAATTTCAACCAGATATTTTAGGAATTGACCCAAAATAACTTTTGCAATTTTACAGCTCTATTGCAGTCCTATTCTATTCGATTCGATCGTGTTCAGCAGGAACAAAGTCTGACTGGACAATAGTAAGTCATTTGCCAGAGAAAGAATTTAATTAAATTAATTTCAGCTGAGATTTCATTAATGAAGCTGGTAATATTTAACAATATGAAAAAGTGGCTAAAGAATACTCCCTGTGTACATATATGAAGCATTACAGCAAAAATGAAGTAAACCTTTACAAACACCTAGTAGCCTGCAGAAGTAACATATCAAACTGATAGTCACACCACATATCTGTTACACAGACTCCAGTTCCCTTTGTCAATGAGGCACCTCACAATGATACTGGACAAAAAAACAAATCACTAGATTAATTACACTGAAAGAAACATGACAAAAGTCAACTAGAAAGTGCATTTTCTGAAGAAACTGCAGTGTGAATGCTTGAATCTGAATGTATGCACTGAAATGAATTAATTGCTGAATTTAAGTTAAAAATGTTGAACGAGATGAAAAATACAGAACTTTTCACCTGAAAACCAAAGTGCTGAAGTGCTAAAAGCTGACATTCACAGAGAGGAAGTTTGAAAATAGCTGAAAATGTTTTAAATGTAAATTAGAAAAACCTAAGAAATGAGCAAATAAAATTTAGTAAGAAAACATCTGAAAAAATATTAAAAGTTAATATTCTTTGAATCACTGAATGACTAAAATGTGATCCCTCCGCTTGGATCCACACAGTTTAAAAAGTTTACATCTCTGAGCTTTGAAAGACAAGATGTTGGAAAGAGAACAACGTTTTGAGGGTAAAATGATGGCTGTAACACTGTGGACACAGCAGCAGTTGAAAGAGAAGTGTTTAAGATGAATTTTGGCAGAGTGGCAGAGAGAGCTCGTTAAGCAGGCAGGTGTGAGCCTGGTTGCTATAGTGACCGCACCCAATGGCTCCATACACACGGACACAGACATGCACCTCACTTTTGCTGCTTAAAATGAACAGAAAAGTCAGGCCGAAACAAATCGTTCCCAAATGAAAAGTAAAAGTCGTATTGACGAAATTCTTTCACCGTGAGCGACAGCAGCTTCTAGTCTACTGAATTCTCAGTTTTCATGCCTGTGGAGTTTATTATATGGACGTGGTGACAGTGGAAAGACACCATGCTCTTCTGATTTTCAAACCAACCTTCTGAGCGATTTTAACATTGGAGTCTATGGAAGAGTTGGAGGGAGGAGGCTGTGCATTGGTGACATTTATGAAAGAACCATAACACCTAGTACAATAGTAAACACATTGGATGAAAGAGGACAGCGATGGCTACGTTTTGAGGGTAAAATCATACCTGTAGAGCAAACGCTGCGGACACAGCAGCAGTTTTAAAAAAGATTTTAAGATTAATTTTTTTGCTCCTCTCACTCTAGCAGTTGAGCTGCCTCACTCTAGCCCCAACATTCCGTCCCATACACACCCATTATAAACTCTGAAACGGGTGAAAAAACATCATGAAACTTAAACTGGAACTGAAGAAAAAGTATAATAGATATTGAAAAGATAAATACAAGTTGAATAGGTGAATGTCTTGTCTTCGTTTTAAAGTTTGAATGGTGGCTCTATGTGAACGTATGTTGAAGTAGTAAGAGTTTAAAAATGAGTAAGTTGAATGAGAATTTGAAGGGTCTCCCCATTGAAATACATGGGAAATTTTTGTTGAATAAAGTTGAATAAAATTAAAAATATAAATGTTAAAAATGAGAAAAATACAAGCAATCATGTCCAAAAGAATAGGAATCTAATGGTGTTTGAATGGTTTTTCTAAGTTGAACGGTTTTGAAGGAGTAGGCTTTCAAAAAACGTACGGAATAGATAATAATAAAATGGAATAATAAAGATTAGAAGAACAATACTGTGAATGCTTTTCAAGCATTCACACTAATAATAAAGATTAGAAGAACAATACTGTGAATGCTTGAAAAGCATTCACAGTATTGTTCTAACACTATAGCGCTAGCTATAGCTAACACTATAGCTAGCGCTAGCATTGTTGCTAGCATTAGCATTGAAGCTAGCGTTAGCACTGCTGCTAACAGCAAAACGTAATAAACGTATATAAATGATAGCGAAGGTTATTCTTTTTTCTTTCTTTCTTCTTTGAATTGTTTTTAACTCTGTTGGACTTGATATGTGAGTTTAAATGTCAAACATGTATTTTTTCCATCATAAAAATAAAACACTGCAGTACTGAGTGTACTGTACTTACCACAGCAGAGAGCAAAGCGGAATGACGACAGTTGGTCCAGTGATAGGTTAAAAACAGATGAGGCGTTCAGGTGGTGCTTGGAAATTTGACCATCAGTTTGAACAGCAATAATGAGCATATACATGTCTGTGTGTTGGTCTCTGTGTGTGTGACAGACATAGAGAGATAGAGGGAAAAAATACACTATACTAGTGTACAAATTGGTCCTTTTTGCCCAAGTATAAGCGAATGAGTGACATACAGAAAAACAGGGCAACTGGCATTAAATGAGCAAATAAAAAGTATTAAATCTTGAACTGTTTTGTGGGTTTTATTTTAAGACTACTTTGAGTGTATTCGTGGGGAGATAAACTATACAGACTATAAACAGAGACATTAAATGAGATTAGGTTAGTTAAACGTTAGTTAAAAGGTGGGGAAATTAACTACAGACCGATAGATGCTGAGAGCTTTAATTATCCAGTCAGAAAGGATGATTTTGAAGTCATCAACTGACTCCAACTGCCCAGATCTGAAAAACCTTTGTGCCAATCACAATGCTCTACTTAGTTGGCATATACTAATTAATCTGTGGCAAAACCCTGTCAAATCTGTCTTATTGTACTTTTGAAAAAGTTAATCTTACTACAATCTAACATTTTTAGGTTTAACCTTGGCAGAGTGAGAGAGAGCTCGTTAAGCAGGCAGGTGTGAGCCTGCACAGACATGCACCTCACTTTTGCTGCTTAAAATGAACAGAAAAGTCAGGCCGAAACAAATCGTTCCCATATGAAAAGTACAAGTCGTATTGACGAAATTCTTTCACCGTGAGCGACAGCAGCTTCTAGTCTACTGAATTCTCAGTTTTCATGCCTGTGGAGTTTATTATATGGACGTGGTGACAGTGTAAAGACACCATGCTCTTCTGATTTTCAAACGAACCTTCTGAGCCATTTTAACATTAGAGTCTATGGAAGAGTTGGAGGGAGGAGGCTGCGCATTGGTGACATTTATGAAAGAACCATAACACCTAGGACAATAGTAAACACATTGGATGAAAGAGGACAGCGATGGCTACGTTTTGAGGGTAAAATCATACCTGTAGAGCAAACGCTGCGGACACAGCAGCAGTTTTAAAAAAGATTTTAAGATAAATTTTTTTGCTCCTCTCACTCTAGCAGTTGAGCTCTCTCACTCTAGCCCCAACATTCCGTCCCATACACACCCATTATAAACTCTGAAACGGGTGAAAAAACATCATGAAACTTAAACTGGAACTGAAGAAAAAGTATAATAGATATTGAAAAGATAAATACAAGTTGAATAGTTGAATGTCTTGTCTTCGTTTTAAAGTTTGAATGGTGGCTCTATGTGAACGTATGTTGAAGTAGTAAGAGTTTAAAAATGAGTAAGTTGAATGAGGATTTGAAGGGTCTCCCCATTGAAATACATGGGAAATTTTTGTTGAATAAAGTTGAATAAAATTAAAAATATAAATGTTAAAAATATGAAAAATAGAATCAGTGTTGTCCAAAAGAATAGGAATCTAACGGTGTTTGAATGGTTTTTCTAAGTTGAACGGTTTTGAAGGAGTAGGATTACAAAAAACGTACGGAATACAGAATAAAATATAATAATAATAATAATAATAACTAGAAAGTGCATTTTCTGAAGAAACTGCAGTGTGAATGCTTGAATCTGAATGTATGCACTGAAATGAATTAATTACAGAATTTAAGTTAAAAATTTTGAATGAGATAAAAAAAAAACCGAATTTAACCTGAAAACAAAAGTGCTGAACTGCTAAAAGGTGAAGGTTACACAGAAGAAGAAGTTGGAAAAAAACTGAAAATGTTTTAAATGTAAATTAGAAAACCCTATGAAATGAGAAAAGAACATTTAGAGTCAGAAAACATCTGAATGAATATTAAAAGGTCATATTCTTTGAATCACTGAATGACTCAAATGTGATCCCTCCACTTTGATCCACACAGTTTAAAAAGTTTAAATGCCTGAGCTTTGAAAGACACGGTGTTGGAAAGAGAACAATAATGGCGACAATTTGAGGGTAAAATGATGGCTGTAACACTGTGGACACAGCAGCAGTTGAAAGAGAAGTGCTTAAGATGAATCTTGGTACAGTGGCAGGCAGAGCTCGTTAAGCAGGCAGGTGTGAGCCTGGTTGCTATAGTGACTGCACCCAATGGCTCCATACACACGTACACAGACATGCGCCTCACTTTTGCTGCTTAAAATTAACAGAAAAGTCAGGCCGAAACAAATCGCTCCCAAATGAAAAGTATAGGTCGTATTGACGAAATTCTTTCACCGTGAGCGGCAGCAATGTCCAGTCTACCTAATTCTCAGTTTTCATGCCTGTGGAGTTTATTATATGGACGTGGTGACAGTGTAAAGACACCATGCTCTTCTGATTTTCAAACGAACCTTCTGAGCCATTTTAACATTAGAGTCTATGGAAGAGTTGGAGGGAGGAGGCTGTGCATTGGTGACATTTATGAAAGAACCATAACACCTAGTACAATAGTAAACACATTGGATGAAAGAGGACAGCGATGGCTACGTTCTGAGGGTAAAATCATACCTGTAGAGCAAACGCTGTGGATACAGCAGCAGTTTTAAAAAAGATTTTAAGATTAATTTTTTTGCTCCTCTCACTCTAGCAGTTGAGCTGCCTCACTCTAGCCCCAACATTCCGTCCCATACACACCCATTATAAACTCTGAAACGGGTGAAAAAACATCATGAAACTTAAACTGGAACTGAAGAAAAAGTATAATAGATATTGAAAAGATAAATACAAGTTGAATAGTTGAATGTCTTGTCTTCGTTTTAAAGTTTGAATGGTGGCTCTATGTCAATGTATGTTGAAGTAGATACAGTTTAAAGAGGAGGAAGTTGAATGAGAATTTGAAGGGTCTCCCCATTGAAATACATGGGAAATTTTTGTTGAATAAAGTTGAATAAAATTAAAAATATAAATGTTAAAAATGAGAAAAATAGAAGCAGTGTTGTCCAAAAGAATAGGAATCTAACGGTGTTTGAATGGTTTTTCTAAGTTGAACGGTTTTGAAGGAGTAGGCTTTCAAAAAACGTACGGAATAGATAATAATAAAATAGAATAATAACTAGAAAAATTTGCATTTCCTGCGAAAATGCAGTGTGGATGCTTAAAGCTGAAGCTGTATGCAAAAAGTAGCTGAAAAAGCTGAAAAGTTGCAGAAATTGTAAAAACTTTGCAGAAGCAAAAGAAGTTTGCTAAAATGGAATAACTTAGCAGAACTGCAATATCTTAGAGGAAACATAATACTTGGCAGAGATACAATAGCATAGCAGAATTTAGCAGAAATATTGTAACTTACCAGAAACATGATAACTTCTCAAAAATACAAGAATTTAGGAGAAATAGTATAAGATAACAGAAAGAATATATTTAGCCAAAAATACTTAAACATTACAGAAACACTATGATTTAGAAAAATAGTACAACAGAGCAGAAATATTGTGATTTACCAGAGACACTGTGATGAACTATGAATATTGTAATTTTAAATTAAGACTATGTTTTAGCACAAATATTATAATTTGGCAGAAATACTATAAAAAGCAGAAATACTATAATTTAGCAGAAATACTATATTAAGCACAAACCCTATAAAAAGCAGAAATACTGTACTATGATTTGGTAGAAAAAAGTATAATTAATCAGAAATACTATATTTGGCAGAAATACGGTATTTGGCACAAATCTTATAAAATAGCAGAAATAGTATGATTTAGCACAATAGTAATAACTTAAACAGAAAAATTGGAAAAGCAAAAATGGACAGATGAAAAAATGATGAACATGCTGAAGGTCCCTCAACTATACTTGTTAAATGAAAAAAATCAGCAAAAAAATCTATAACAGCCACACAATCACAAATATGTACACATAAGAAAACACACATGCACAGAGAGACACACACACAAGATCCAATTCAGTCAACCAGTCTAAATATATTGAATTTGAATCTTAGAATGAGATCATCCCATTAAAAGCCTTTCTCTCTCTCTCTCTCTCTCTCTGTCACACACACACACACACACACACACACACACACACACACACACACACAGGGAGAGAAAAGTGAGTTTCTAGGTCAGGAGCTGCTGAATTTGAATCCACCAATCAGAGAGCCTGTGCACTCTTTCCCTCCAAAACAGGTGCATCCTTTTTACACACGCAGCACAGAGAGGCACAGGATCATTGCAGTCTATTTCTCATAATGACGACTCCCCTCAAACAAATGACCATAATTTCCTAACCGTAGGAGCTAGAACGGTCATTCTTACACCGTTTTGTTCAGAAGAGATGGGGGAATCTTCAAGTGTTGACAATTTATCATTAAAATATGAATTTTTAGAGATATATGACATGGATGACTTGTTGACTTAGAAGCCACGAATTCCCCAATATGCAAATTTGAATACCTGGAGCCCACATACATGATTGGCTGGCTGGGAAGCTGTGCAGGCCCTGATTTGTGGATTTGAATTCCTCAGCCCTCAGATATGATTGGCTGGCTTAGAAGCCATGAAGTCCCCAATATGCAAATTTGAATGCCTCAGGACACATATATGATTGGCTGGGAAACCGTGCAGGACCTGATTTGAAAATTTGAATGTCTAAGTCCTCACAGAGGATTGGCTGCCTGGGGACCAGGCAGAAATATATAGAAATACTATGATTAAGCATAAATACTACATTTAGTAGAAATACTATGTTTTAGCACAAATCCTATAAAAAGCAGAAATACTATAATTTAGCAGAAATACTATATTAAGCACAAATCCTATAAAAAGCAGAAATAGTATGATTAAGCATAAATACTACATTTAGTAGAAATACTATGTTTTAGCACAAATCCTATAAAAAGCAGAAATACTATAATTTAGCAGAAATACCATATTAAGCACAAATCATATAAAAAGCAGAAATACTATATTAAGCACAAATTCTATAAAAAGCAGAAATACTATATTAAGCACAAATCCTATTAAAAGCAGAAATACTATATTAAGCACAAATCTTATAAAATAGCAGAAACAGTATGATTTAGCACAATAGTAATAAGTTAAACAGAAAAATTGGAAAAGCAAAATGGACAGCTGAAAAAATGCTGAACATGCTGAGGGTCCCTCAAATATACTTGTTAAATGAAAAAATCAGCAAAAAAATGCACAGGGAGAGAGAAGTAAGTTTCTAGGTCAGCCTGGGAGCTGCTGAATTTGAATCCACCAATCAGAGAGCCTGTGTACTTTTTCCCGCCAAAACATGTGCATCTTTTTACACACGCAGCAGCACAGAGAGGCACAGGATTATTGCAGCCTATTTCTCATAGTGAGGACTCCCCTCAAACAAATGACCATAATTTCCAAACTGTAGGGGCTAGAGCGGTCATTCTTACACCGTTTTGTTCAGAAGAGATGGGGGAATCTTCCAGTGTTTACAATTTATCATTAAAATATGAATTATTAAAGATATTTGACTTCTAATGCACCATAACTGAGTAGAGCGAAGCAAAAACTGCCTTGACTTGCCCTCAAACAACGCTTTGTAACTCGAAATCTATTTGGAGTATCGATATCATTCTTTCACCGTAAGAGACAGCAGGCTTTGGTGAACAATCATGGAAATTTTCAGGTCTCTGTGGAAATCCAACAAAAAGTTATGACGAGAGAAAAAAGTGGTTCATTTCCACAGTTTGAAATCTGAAGAAATCTGAGCGAAGGACGAATTTCCTACCCTCAAACAAGTCCAACTCATTTCAGAACGGTAATAGGTGAGAAAGAAATTCTTGAATTGTGAGCGTCAGGGGTGTCTGAAGATATTCGGGGACAAGCCTCATGTCTTAACTTTGCTTCGTTAAGGAGATATGACGATTCGAATATGCCTCTCATTACAGAAATCCAGCGGTGATTTTGAACAAGCTCTCCATTCACTTTATATGGAGAGTTTTCTGACATTGTGTTGGTCTGAGGAGATTTGCGAAAATTCTATAAATCCCACAACAATGATAGTGACATTTCCTGAAAGCCAGCAAAAATACCTACGTTTTGATGTATAATTTGTGGAAGTTGAGTGAAAATTGAGCAAGTAGCAAACAGTTGTTCGGACATGAAGAGAAGACTGCAAAACCTTCAGTGTCACACTGGAAGCCAAGAGCATAGCAACCATAACAACGCATGTATTTTGTGAAAAATCACAATTTTGCAACTCAAAACTTTAAGAGGCATAAAAGTAAAACAGTAAAAGATTTGAAAAAGCTGAATCATACCTGAATAGCCCAATAATTTGTGAACATTTTAAAATTTGAATGGTTGTTCTAGGTGAAAATATGAGGAAGTAGTTAAGTTTCAAAAACAAGCAAAATTTAGCAGAATTGCAGAAGTTTCCCATTCATTTCAATGGGACAAATTAAAGGAAAAAAGCTTAATATTTTAAAAAGTATAATAGTTAAAAATAGCAAAAGTCATAGCAGGAATTAGCAAAAATAGCAGAATAGTTTAAAATTTGAACGGTGAAAATCGGCTGAAAATTGTGGAAGTAGTTTAACGGCGAAAAGTGTACGGAAGCAACTAGAATAATAATAAAGAATAAAGAGAAACAGGAACTCAATAGTGTGGATGCTTAAAGCATCCACACAATAAAGATTCGAATAACAATACTGTGAATGCTTTTCAAGCATTCACACTAATAATAAAGATTAGAAGAACAATACTGTGAATGCTTTTCAAGCATTCACACTAATAACCCTCATTAACTTACATTTGATCAATACACATTTACAAGGAGCATGCAAATCTATCTACTCCAGTAAAATGTTTAAAAAACACTGCCGAAAGCAACTAAAGGATAAGATAGACATTTAGCATTTATGTTTACAGTCCATTGAGTTTTCAGTACTCTCTTCTGATCTTTGCATAATGAATGCTAGAAGCCAGTTACATCCCTGGTGTTATGTGGACCAGAACATATGTCCTATATTATTGAATACGGTGCTTTTGGAGAGTCAGCAGAATGAGGATGTAATACAAGTAATCTAATATAAACACAGAGTAATCACACAGTATATAATTAAACTGTTGTTAACGAAAGCAAACATTAAATCTAATGGAATCTCACAATATATTGTGGATATTAAATATTCTACAGATGCATCTGCTCTTAATGGTAAAGGGGGTGAAGCAGTGCACTGAAGCATATTTGGATGCCCCATAATCATATACCTGTGAATATGTGGAATAGTTACATTTTTCTCGGGGCAGTGTTACTATACCATAAAACAGAGAACATTTAAAAAGTTGATATAGAGTTTTAAAGAATCTTTAAGACAAACAGAATATCAATCACAGTCATTATCACTATATCAAATAAAGCAATAGGTCATTTCATAAAAGTTTCACAAAGTGACTCGCTCAGATTGGATCTGCTGCTGTTGAACACAAGCACTCCCCTGACAGAACTTATGGGAAACTATCCATTAATCAGCCGAAAAAGAAACTAAAAAAGATGTCCCTTAATGGTTGTTTCTGGCCCTAATGTGCACTAACTGAGGGTAATAAAGGTCTTGGTTATATACATTGCTATGAATTATAGCAGGGAGTACTGTATGCTTCCCAAATAAATGTCAGAAGAGTTTGTTTCAAATAAGATATGACATTGCTCTGGCAAATCATCCGTGGTATAAAAGACAGCAACTTGTTTTCTGCTAAATAGTGAAAAGGAAGTTTGCAATTTAATTCAATCAGGATTAAAAGCAATGAAGTAAACATTCAGTACAATGTCCTAACACAAATTTTTTTTCTTCAGTCTGTTCACAGTTCTCTAGAGGAGTGTATGCCATTTTTGGATTCTATGACAAGAAGTCTGTAAACACCATCACCTCGTTTTGTGGGACGCTACATGTCTCCTTCATTACACCCAGCTTCCCTCTGGATGGAAGTCATCAGTTCATTATCCAGATGCGACCAGATATCAAGGGTCCCCTTCTCAGCCTTATTGAGTACTACAAGTGGGACAAGTTTGCCTATCTCTACGACAGCGATCGAGGTAAGAAGTGAACACGTTTTATAGCTTTCAAAGTGTGATTTGAGTGGATTTTCATCATGAAATTCTCTAAAGAAAATCTGCCACTGTTGTCAGCTGGTTATCTTGTAGCCTTGGAAGCTTGAGTGCTAATCCTATGGCTATTTGTAAAACATGTATGTGAAATTATGAACTTTGAAAACTGCATTATTGGCCAGATATTTGGATTCTGTAATATAAACCACAGAAACTGTAAGTTAGACTATATTATTATATGTTTGCTACTTTCAGCTGCTGAGTTGTCACAAGGGGCTACAGAAGAGTAATCTATCCAGCAATTTGCTGGTTCTGTTAAGCTGTAAGTTAGCATACATGTAGCTTTTTGTTAGTATAGCTTTTGGGAACACTGGTCCTCTTAGGGGAAAGGCTCGCATGTCCCCCTAGTGACCTTTTCTCATGGAGGATAAGTGGACCCAAACTTTGCCCATTCCTCCTGACAGACATTTTGTTGATACACTTTTGGTCCACTTGTCCCCTTACAGGGAAGCGGTTGATCAAATGAATACAGAATCCTGAGCAACCGCTTTTATCCTGTGACAAAACATTTCTATCCCACTGTGTGCAACACAGGTGAAGCTAGGTAAAGGGCATGGGCTCATTACAAACAGCTTGTCACATACAATCAACTATAGCACCTCCTCCATTTGAGAGTGTAATGTAATATCAAGGCGAGGTTAGAGGAGAGGCAGTCAGAGTCATCTCTGACATACAGTGGAGATGATACGGCCTAAAGCTGTTGATTTCCACACTTGTTCTACGTAGAGATGTGATGTCAGCAATGGTGTGACCATCCTAATTGAGAGGAAAAGTTGCACCATGCTTAGTTCACATGTGTTATTTTTCAGCTCCACTTCACAATCAAACAACAGACTCACAGATACATACACATATACAAATACACACACCCAGTTGCTTTTCTGGTTCCAACTCTACCTAAAATTCAAGCCATACCCTTTTTGGTCTATCAGTCAGTTAGACAGGCAGGCTTTTCCCAAGATTAAGGATTACAGAATCTGAAGACTGTCACCATAGCACTCATCATGTTTTTACAGTCTGCAGTTATCACAAACATTCACTAATACAGCAGTAGTGGTGCCCTTAATGATAAAACTAGCTTTTTTAGAGAATAAGTTAAATTATTTAGCCATAAATAATCTCTATCCTGAGCCTGTACACCTGTATTTGGAATCCTGGATAAGATCAAGGGCTGAATTTATCCTACATGAAATATTATCTACCCTCAAACTATAATATCCCAGCTTGCTTCATATTCAAATCTATTTCGTCCCTTTTCTTTGATCCCTTTCATAAGTGATTCTTCAAAATTCGACACTGATAACGTCGAAGTCTGGAAATAAGATTTTATATCTTCCAGCAGACATTTTCTCTCACTACCTGAAACGTCGAACACACTATATGCTTTATAAGCATGACAATTGTATTTTTTAATTGAGCTAGCGGCATATGAGTTGGTAAAATGGAAGATGGCTGTGGCTGAATTCGAGAAGAATGGTTAATATAGCAATTAATAATAAGGTGTAATAAAGGCGATGGCAGCCAAAAGGTTCAAGAACAATCTACTCCTGCTTTTGCATTATCTCACTTTGCTGTGTCATGTAATTCATTTTATGCTGTCACCTGCTAATTGTGATTCTGTGACTTTTACCCTTGAAGCACAATGCAGTCTTCTGGAGCAACTGACACTGAAAAGAAAATCTCTTCCACAGATAGAGTTCCACTCTCTATTAACACTCTTACTGCAATGAAAAACCAGAATTAAAAGCTCAGTACTATCTAGTTACAGTGGAATAACAGTATTAAGTCTTCTATCCTAACAGGAATACTCAGTGTTTATGTTACACATCAAATTATTCTTTTAGCTCATAGACTAATTGTTTTATTTTCAGCACGCTAAAAGAGACAATGTTCAGATCAATTTTAGAAATCATTTTGAAGGTATGCAACATTGATAAATTCCCAAAGATAGTTTTATATGTAAGTATTTATATGAAGCACTAAGTGGTTTATTGCAACAGAAGTGAATCAACATAGAGATGTGAAACTGCTGCTGTCTACACACAGTTTAGAGTGGATACACAGTGGATGGATTAGGAAGGATTTAGAGCATTTCTGCTCTGTATTACCTTTAACTTTCTATAGTGTTACATCTCTTAAAGTCTCCCATTGCACCTTTTCCCATCCAAGACATATCCTGCCTGCTCTTTATACACTAACGTTATCCTCCCATTTGCCCTGTCTGCTTTACAAATCATCTCTTGTGTTTGCTATGCTTTTCTTCCTTTTGCCAGCATGCTAAGTCTTACCAGTCAGCCTTTCTGACTGACAGCAGAATCAAATACTGTTCCTCTCTAAAATCAGAAGCACCAGCTGTTTCACAGTGTCCCCATGCTAATGCTAGGAGTGACCTGCTGTCCTTACTGTACGCCCGCTGTGGCACTAAGGGGCCTGTTGTGCATATTTCATCATTGCATGGCTGTCTAATTAGGTCAGTGTGATCCACTCATTCCCATGGCAACCCAAAGTGTAGAGAGAAGAGGAAAGAGAGAGACTGCAAGTGACTAAGCTTGTTGGTAAATGATGCAAGGATGTGTGGGGGTGTTTCTCAGGGAGTCGAAAGAAAGGAAGCAATGGAGTTGTTACTGGTTATGATGAATTCTATTAGAACACTGAGGCTAATGCATGAACCAGCAAATACCTTGTCAGCTATGGCCAGTAACTTTGTTTAAACAATGGATCAAGATAGATTAAAGAGTAGGTTAAAGAGAAGACCAATATTATGGTGTAGGTCAGGTACTGGGAACCTATTTTTGGTAAAAACTGATAAATATCTCAAAAAGTGGAGCTGCAACTGATCTTTTCTAACGTGATAAAAATGTGACTACTTTGCAGTGGGCTCCATTTATCCTTTCATCCATTTTCTTGTGCTTATCTAATTCACTGGTTCACGGTTGATGCCCATCCTGCGTGCCATGCGTGGGGTGTGGGGTTACACCAACAGCAGTTACAGTTACAGCAAAACGGTACAGTTACCATTACTAACAAAAACTTAGTCATATTTTCTTTTGTTTTTTCTTCCATCTCCAAAAAGTTTGTCTAAAGGGTCTCCCTTACCGCAACTTCAGCTTTATAGCAGGAAGTGGAAATATTTGCTTGGGACATCTTCCCTGTTGCAAATGTTGAGGACATTCTCTCTGATTGGCCAACCTGTACATTTAAAAGGAGGCCAAAAAAGCTCAAACGATGCCCAGTCTTTTCAATTTAGGTGCTTATCAATAGTAAACTGTGTGATCGGCTAACACTAATTAGCAGGTCTAATTGCCTTGGCAGTTAACCTACACAGTCTATGGATGCAATTTGCTAACTAAGTCCGTTACAAGTTTCTCGGTGACTGCAGTTGTCAGTCAAAGCTGTTATGATGACATTACACCCCAATTTAACATCACCGCGGTAGGAATTAGAATCAAACTTATGGGAAAGGAGACCCCTTGGACATAAATCACCATAATGAGAACTATTGATGACAAAAGAAAGAATCTTTGGAAAAAATTTATCTGAGGGGAATTAATTTATTTTAGTCTGACCCCAGTCCCATTCGCTAACATGGAGGAGGCGGGGTTTATGACATATACTGCAGCCAGACACCAGGGGGCAATAGAGACGTTTTGGCATTCATTTTTGGGGAGCTGTCGCGTCGTCCATGTTTTCTACAGCCCTAAAGAATGTAGCCTCATGGGCAGTGTAGTCCGTGCTGCAGGGAGAATGGACTGCCATACCCATTATGTATCTGTGAGCGAGGGAGGGAGAAAAAGGTGAGTGGAAAAGTATGAGCTGTCATCGAGTAGAAACGGGAGCTGGAAGCATGTGTAACCGAGGACAAGGGATGAGTAAACGGGGCAAAGAAATAATTGATCATTTATTTATTACATGAGTTAAACATACAAATTCCCAGTCGTTTCCAGACAGGACTTACAACACATCCTGCTGATATCCCAGCTGCACATGAGACTTACCACACAAACTGTGCGAAATAACACTACAACCCGTCACACCCCGCTTAGTGACACTGCAATCGTGGCACACACTGCAAACAATTCGGGTCTCAGCGCAGCTGGGAATCAGTGCTATGTATGGCCTGTGATCTGAGAGATAAAGGGAAGTGGCACAAACAATTAAAAATAAAAAACAAAACAAAAGAGAGGTTAGTCCGCCCTTACAAAACTTACTCTCAATCAATAACCGCCTCTACGGCTGGACGGACTAACCAAAACAAAATTACAAATCAATCAAAAGAACAAAAAAAAAAAAAAAAAAAAAAAAGGACAGCAGAGACAGCACAGCTGAAAAACAAACAACATTATCAATTAAAATATTACCCAATAAAATAGCAATTTTATAAAACCATTCAAAATCATGAAACTAAAACAAACACTCAATATACCTACAATATTGATCAGTTTCCCTGCGCGCAGTCGATCTAGGGCTTGATCAATTCTTCTATTAAAATTCGTGGTCACACTAAAAAAGTCCAATGACACATTAAAAATAGGCACATGCAATAGCAAAAGTCTCTTACCGACAGTATACCCACTCGCACCTGAGTGAATTAATTGCCTCTGGTTTTTTCCACAGAAGAGCGCTGACTTCACCCCACACACCCACTACCTTTTCACAGCTCTTCAGCCAATCACCTGGCAGAGAGCAACAAACTGCCAGGTGACACTTGTTACACATGTAAATATAATAATAACCACTGCAGCCAAGAAGAGTGCCTGACGAGCCCAGTTGTAAGTAAGCTATTAAGACTCAACTGTACACAGTGTTCGTGTTTTCCTCCGAAACAATAAGTTCCGTTGGAGCAGCCTTTCAACGCCTCTCTCTGTCTCAAACTTGACCCAGACAACAAAGTAAAGCTATTTTTCGGCTACTAGCCCGACACTGAACCTGAAGTATTAGCCAGAGGTCCCTTTACTACGGTTCGGAGCCGCGGACCTTCAGTAACAGTAATAAATCACACAGCAATAGTACATTCATGTAGTTGTAAAAAGCATGATAATATATTAAGTAATCCAAAGTATTCAGAATACGTTACTCTCATCGAGTAACGTAACGGAATACGTTACAAAATACATTTTGGGGCATGTATTCTGTAATCTGTAGTGGAATACATTTTAAAAGTAACCTTCCCAGCACTAAGCATGCCAGCATTTGCTAATATATTAGAAATCCACTGTTGTCTAAATAAGGTCACATACTCGTGCTTGGAGACTTTATGCTTAATTAATCAAGGTCAAATAAAAGCGCTGTCTACAGCAGTGATAAGCACTAAAATAGCTATTTCTGCTGTCAAATATTACAATTGTACCAGTCTGGGTTTTTTTTTTTATAATTTCCATACTTTTATCTAAACATCATTCAAACATTTACATGTTTGAATCTAGATTAAAATAAACAAAAAATAAACCCAAATAAAAAATTTGCAGATTCAAGTTCTGTTATAGCAGACCTGTAGGCAATCACAACCCCTGCTATTTCTTCCTAAAACAAAGCCTTTAAACACTTGCAATTGATTTAAGTGGTGCTTCAATAGGCATTAAGCAAAGAATAACAGGTTCACTCTGGGGAAGGATGTTGGACTTTCAGCACAGTAGATATATGGGAACACAATTTGTTAAACAGATTATAGCTAATGTGAGGATGAATTTGTAGGAATCGAATCAATATCCTCTATTTAATCTGAGCCTATTTGACCCTTAATTAAACATTTTACATCGTATTGTACATGTTCTCATGTATTTGGAGTCATGATTCAATATAATAAAAAAATTGTCAAATGTAAAAGGTAGTAAAGGAAACATTTAACTTAAGTGCTGCTTTAGACCACTGAAAGAGGTATTTGTTGTTCATTGCAAAACGTGCAAAATCATGGGTTTGTGAATAATTATAAAATATTATATAACCGAAAAAGTCACATATATTCTTACATTATATACAACATTGAATGACTTAAAGTGAATGTAACAAAATCAATGATGTCCTTTTTTATGAAATAATTACATTTACAAATGTCATTGAACTTGTAACAAAAGCAAAATACTAAATACGGTATATATTTTAACACTAAATACACAGGAACAAACTAGTATTACATGGTGATATAGTCTTTCAGGTAAAAAGAGTGTAGGGTGGGATGTGATCTAGTTATAAAGTTAAAGGGTACACTGGGGTGGACAATATATTTTAATACATTTAATTACTTATTAATGCAAATGTTTCATCAGCTAATTTGATGGCCACAGAAAAGGTGATAAAATTGACTTTGAATGCGGGACATTTGTTGATGTCACATGTTGGTCTGAGTCTTCCAGAAACCGCTGGTCTACTGGGATTTTTCTAGGCATAAATGCTTTGTTGATGCCAGAGGTCAGGGGAGAATGGCCTGCTTTCTACATGCTGATACCAACAGCAGCTCAAATAACCGCTTACATACAAGGTGTGCAGAAAAAGCATCTTTGAATACAAAATATATTAAACATTGAAGCACATGGCTACAGTAGCAGAAGATCACAACAGAAGACCATTTCTGCCAGCTTAGAATAGAAAAAAGACGCTACAGTGGTGCAGGGTATACTTTTTTGGCAAGCTTTGGGGTTTTTGTTACTAACTGATTGTTTAAAATGCATAACCTACCTGAGTATTGTTGCGCACATGTCCATGTCTTTATGACCATAGTGTACCCATCTTGTGATAGTTGCTTCCAGTAGGATAACACACGATTTCACAAAGCTAAGATAATTTCACTCTTGTTTCTCAAACATGACAATGAAATCACTGTACTCAAAGGGCCACAGTTTCAATCCAATATGGATGTTCATCTGACAAAGATGCAGGACGTGCATGATGCCATCATGTAAACATGGACCAACATCTCTGAGAATGGTTTTCAGCAACTTGTTGAATCTATGCAACAAAGAAATAAGGCAGTTGTGGATGCAAAAGGTTTTATTAGTAAGGTGTGCCCAACAGAGCAGCTACTGACTATAAGTACAGTCCACAGAGATGCACTATCTAGATTATATTTGACTTCAGCCAGTGCTAACTAGCATTTTGCCTTTGTTGTTTAATTATTTTCACTGCATATTACTCAGAACTTAAATTTCATTTCATTTATCTAATTTCTTAAGTATCAATAAAACACATTTAACCACTACTTTGACCTTAATGCAACTATGATGAATAGTTCATTCAGATAAAACTGCAAGTCTCCATTTTCCTCATATAAAATCAAAGCCGCGTCGCATGAAATTGATTACATCTGTAATTCACCGGCAAGTCAGAATGAAACACTCAACCTTTTCATTAAACCGCTTTCTAACTGCCCTCAGCAGACCAGCAATCAATAACAGCAAAGATTCAACAGTGAAACCAGACAGAGAGGATGATGCGAATATAATCTGAAACAGACATGATATCTTTGCCTTCACCACACTACACATCACACTGACTGACCAGTGCTACAGCTAACTGCACCAGCTGTGTCAGTTATTCACTGAACATTTTGTTTATATTACATATTGGAATAAACAGTACGGTCAAAATAAGTGATCACATACTGTAAGAGATTTTGCTGAAGACACTTATTTTTCAAGGTTTTCTGAAGGTCTTGCAATTCAAAATATCAGACAAAGACTATGAGTGGACGTTCAGGATAGATTGTACTGTGAAAAAAATAAGCAAAATACTCAATTACTCCTTTAAAACATACAGTAATAGAGCAGAAATGAAATATGAAATGTTGGTATTGATGCAGTCAAGTGTATTGTTAGACCCACTTTCCTCCCACATGTTGGTCAGGTTCATGCCAGAATACCTGTGACTCATCTTGATGAGCTCTTTACATAAGGCACTGAGTCGCTGTAAAACCTTCACTGGGTTTCAACAAGCAGATGAGAATGTTTTTGAACGGGTCTTGTCTGCTGGTCTATTTTTTTTCTTCAAACTATGTCTGCTTCTGCTAGGCTCTTGCATTTCTTTTTTGTTTTTCTGCGTCCCACATTTTTATTTTCGCGTGCTTGTTGTGACTTCTTGAAATTTGAGGTTTGAAATCTGCATATCATGATTACTGCATTGAGCCATTAAAATGCCATAGGGCCAAAAATATCTCGGGGACTAAAGAGAATGTGCAGTTAATAATTTAAAACCATTATAAAACATATGCATATGTTAAGCATAAAGAGACACAACATGATTAATATTTTAACTCTGTGTCAATCTTTTCTTCAGGCCTGACAACACTGCAAATTGTTCTGGACACCGCAGCAGAGAAAAAGTGGCAGGTAACTGCCATTAATGTGGGAAACCTTAAAGATGAGAGAAAGGATGAGGCCTACCGCTCACTGTTCCAAGATCTGGAGAACAAAAAAGAGAGGAGGGTGATACTGGACTGTGAACAGGATAAAGTGAAGGACATTATGGAACAGGTACATTGTAGATTATTATTATTATTATTATTATTATTATTATTATTTGGTAGTCTTTCTCGTAAGTAATTTCTGGGTAAAGTAATTACATGCAGTAGGCTCCATCGGTATAATGATCAGTGGCTTGTTGTTTGTAAAGAAAGCTAAAAAAAAAATGTACGTTTGCAAAACATTGAAAGCAAAAAACAAATGTTTTTACTATTTCGTGCTTAAATTATACATGATATTAGAACTAATAGAGTCCAAATATGTAAAAACTCTACTGGGAAGTGTAAATAGCACTGGGAATGGATCTGTGGTGATTAAAAAAGGGGGGTGCAGGAAATGCTAACAACCTTGTTGTCCTTTAATTACTCCTGTAGGAGAAAAGTAAGATCCAGTTGAAATACGTGTATCTGACAAAGCACTTACAAAAGTAGCCTTGTCACATGGACCATGCAGTCCAGCAGATGTAGAAAGGCACCATAACAATTATGCTAATTGTTCATTTAGGCTGTAAACAAAACTGCAATTAAAGGGAAAACAAATGCACATAAGCAGACTATTTTTACTTAACCTTTTTCTCACGAGGGAGGCATATTGATTAGCATTTAAAGCATGCAGACGTCTGTTTAACCAAATGCTGACTGAAATCAATGTCTACAGCCTCGTTGCCTCTTTATCAGGGAAAAACAGAGACTGTCGAGGTGGAAGTTTCTTGCTTTATGTCAAAGACATTTACATAGGAGATGCAAGACGTTATTATTCAAATCTGCATCAAGTAGCAGCCCTGACAAACGAAGGTGTCAGTCAAGCAGCGGGATTAGGTTCAGGTGTGCCATTTATATGAGGTACTGAAAAGGGGTCTGGTTGAGATATGTTAGTTTTTTGCTTTTGTCTTTTCTGATAAGAAAACTGGCGTCAGAACTTGATATCTCTGTCTAGCAATAGCTGCGACTATAAGTGACAATGTTTTTTAAAGTGATAACGGCCAAGACTGTCAGACATGTGAGGGTTGATTGAAACAAATTAATAATGTCTGAATAAATATGTGGCAGATTTAGATTGTACTTTCTTATAAGTGTAGTTGTCAAACAGTGTAAAATGGCATACAAGAGGAACTTCAATCAAGCATTTTATTAAGCTGTTTTTGTCAACTAAGAATTGCTTTTTCCTTCACGAGGTGTCCTATATGTTGTTTTAATGCACATGTGTTTCACAACAATGTAGGTCATCACAATTGGCAGACATGTTAAAGGCTACCACTACATTATAGCCAATCTGGTGAGTGTAAACAACATTTACAACTTTTTCTTTAAAGAATGACTTTATAAGTGTATTAATTGATGGAATAATTCATTTTGATCTGTTTTTTTAGGGTTTCATTGATGGAGACCTGTCCAAAATTCAGTATGGTGGAGCAAATGTTTCAGGCTTTCAGATTGTTGATTTTGATGATCCCTTGGTTTCCAAATTTGATCAGCGATGGGAGGCACTAGAAGAAAAAGAATATCCTGGAGCTGACAGTAAAATAAGGGTGAGTTTTAACATGCACATATGAGGCGATATAATACTGAAATCATCAATGATTATTCTGTTTAGTTTACTCTACTATACCAGCCCACATGAAGTCAGCTTTTTGGAAATTGGAATGGCATGTTCAGTTTTGGCAAACACACAAATCAGATAAATTTACATTAAAATATAACCAGAGCTGCATAGTCATTGCCAAAAGTAGCCTTCGTTTTTTTGTAACTGGGAAAGTTCAAGCTGTTTTTAAGGCCACACTGATTAAAAAAAAGCACTCACTCAAGTTTTGACATTTACAAAACAACAAAACTGCTCTACAAAAATACATAAACAAAGAAAGCACCAGCATCAAACATATGATATATCATATGCTGTCTAATTAGGGAAAGACAGTGGATAAAGCATAATGCACTGTGTAATCTAGTGCAGAATGTCAGATAAATATCATTTATTTATTTGATCAACTATATTTATTCAATGTGTGAATACGGAGCTTACAGTTAAAGCCTTTTTTTGTCAACTAGTTATATTATGTTTAACCAGATGGCAATACAGTCCTTCATTATTCATCTATATATAATATATAATTCATGTATAATCTCCTCCAATTTTCTGCCATAGTATACATCTGCGCTGACCTATGACGCCGTTCAGGTGATGACAGAAGCTTTTCGATACCTTCATAAACAACGCATTGACTTTACCAGGAGGGCCAACACTGGTGACTGCTTGGCTAATCCTGCTGTGCCATGGGCTCAGGGTGTGGAGATTGAGCGAGCACTGAAACAGGTAACTCACCTCTTTTGCTGGTGAGGATTCATTGCAGTGGTAACAGTAGACACATTAAAAGAATAGCATTTTAAAACGCATCGAGGTAGAAAGTACTTGTCAAAGATTGATTTTTACAGTGCATATGTACACAGAGAAATATGCTCTCAGAAGAAGAAGAAACACACTAAATAGAGATTAATTTGATGGTAAACTATGATGCTGCATCAGTTATTCATGGTTATCATGTTGAGTTTCTGAAAGATCAGTAACACGGTTCTCAAATGTTTTTTTCTTTTCTTTTTATGTCTTTATCTGTACCACACTGATTTGTCCATCTACACTCTTTCTTAATGCAGAGCAGAAAAAAGTGTCCAAAACAGCTTCTAGGATGAGATTCTTTTAATGATAAAGGTATCAGTTGGAAATGTCTCAGAAAGCTTTTCCAAAATTGATCAGTTCTTGCCTTTGATGTTTTTTTGTCTGGCACCCTGGAAGTCAGGATACACTTATAAAAGATCAAGATTAGCTGCCTTTAACCACCCCATGAAGACAGAGAGATGCTGTCCTGGGTTGTGATCAAACATGTAAGAAGATAAGCCGATCCAAGGGTGTTGGATCTCTTCCAAATCAATTTATGTTGCTCTCAAAACCTGATCAGTGATGTTTAGTTTCCCAAGATCACATGGCTCTTACCTTCAAATGTCCCCCAAAGTGAGGTGAAAGTGAGAGAGAATCAAACTTTATATTATGCTACCTATTTTTACCTAATATTTTAACTTTAATATTTTCCCAAAGGGGGGTTCTACGGCTAGATGAATATCACAGTATTAACACAGTGTGTGACAAGTTTGTTTTTTTCCCCCCCTCATCTCTTTTTGAAAGGACGTTTCAATTTGTTTTTCATTTTTAGTTTTTCCATCCATCCATCCATCCATCCATCCATCCATCCATCCATCCATCTTCTTCTGCAGTTAAAGAGGTTTCTTCTTGGTCTCAAATCAACTTAACTAAACAAATAACCTGTGAGTTTGACTGAACACTGTTACAGACTATGTAACATCTAATATGGATTTTACATTGTGAGTATAGTATGCAGTGTACTGACGTGCCATCCATATAGGAAACAACTAGTAACACATCAGCACTCAAGTCTAGACCTATGTAACAGCTTTCATGCAATACAGTGACTTGCCAACTGAAAATGGAACTTAAACTTTGGTGATTTTTCAAGTTTGTCAACTAAATGAGAGGATGTATGTCGAAAATCTGAGTTTCCATGTTGTGAAGTTAAGAGATCCACTCCACCAAATGCATTTTAGAAATGCTGATTTTCCCTGAAAAAAATCAAGAGGATCCTTCCCATTCTTTCTACTTTAGTTCCTTTGGTTAATGAATGTTCTCTGAATACATGCTGAGTTTATGCTCTTCAATCTGGACACCACTGGGTTCATTCAGACTTTCTGCTGCCTCGTAGCTCAGCACAAAGAAGTATTTGAAGTCATTAGGTATCATGGTAAAACACTCAAGAAGAGGGGAGTCATAGGAAACAAAGAGCAAAGAACACTTCTCACTTAACCGATCCAAATGGATGTCACTTTAGGGAACTTGGATGAGGTCGTGACAACATCACAATGCACTGATTTTTGGGCAATGAAACTCTGGGTGAATATGTTTTTGAGGACTGTATTACTTCAGACAAGTAAAAAGACACGTAAAAAAGATCCTTATTAGCACATTAGTATTTTACTTCTCTGAAACTGTCCCAATCGTCTCCTGATGACTTAGCAAAGAGCATTTCATCCTTGTTGTTCAAATTGGCAGCTATTTACGGATTAAGCCCTGAAAGGATTTATGAGACATTTATTACCTATTCATCCTGACAAAACTGCATTTGCATGACCCAGACAACATCAAGAATTAATTTAACTTTGAAAATCTCAACTTTTAACCTGCAAATGAATGGTGAATGGTGTTACTTGACTGATCATAATTAATAAGAACAACAATGATAGCTTCCATGTTTTTAATTATTGCCTTCCACATAAGCCCACTACCACTGTTTGCTCGTCACACAGATTTATTCATGTCAAATCAGTCTTACACACGTCTGATCTTGTGTTTCCAAGGTTCGAGTGGAAGGACTGACAGGAAACATCCAATTTGACCAGCATGGCAAGAGAGTCAATTACTCAGTGAATATAATGGAATTAAAGAGTAATGGTCCTGTAAAAGTAAGTCTCTTGATATCCAATTTGAATAGAAGATGAATATCTATACAAGATTTGAGCGTTTGGAAAATTTTTGAGACTATATAGTTTGAATTCAAGGCTCAAGCTGTCCATTAAAGCAGCACTTACTTTTTCTTGAATTTATTGCTTATTTTTTCCAACAGATTGGATACTGGAATGAAATGGATAAAATGGCTGTCACCAAATCAGATGTCTTTACAAATGACACAACAGGAATGGAAAACAAGACTGTTATTGTGACCACCATTTTGGTATGTTTAATAATGAGTCCATAACTAATTGCGTACTTTTAATTGTGGTTTTAGTGTCTCCGTTCTTGGACCACTGGGTACCTTATTTTATGAATAGATGTCTTAACACTTTAATTTAGACACTTTTCCCTTTACGGAGAAAAGTGTTGGTTTTTTTTCCTTGTTTTTGTTAAATATATGTAGTTAAATATATGTAGAATAACACCAGATCACTGATTTCACGCTACAAGGCTATACTGTGTTTCACAAGGTAATTCATATGTGCTGAATTCATGTGTGCTGCTCTTTTTTCCTGTCCTTCAGGAAGCTCCGTATGTAATGCTGAAAAAGAACGCTGACCTTTTTGTAGACAATGAGCGCTACGAGGGTTACTGTGTAGATCTTGCTGCTGAGATAGCGAAGCACTGTGGCTTCAAATATCAACTGAAAATAGTGGGGGATGGAAAATATGGAGCAAGAGATGCAGAGACCAAAATCTGGAATGGGATGGTTGGAGAGTTGGTATATGGGGTGAGTTGATCTACTCATTCGAATGCATGCTTTAAAGGTTTTCAATGAGATAGCTTTGATTGAAAGCCCCTGTAATCTCAAGTGGTATTTCTTAAACCTTTTTTTGCCTTTTTTTTCTTTGCCTTCTGGTTTGATAGAAAGCAGACATCGCAGTGGCTCCTCTGACCATCACATTGGTGCGAGAGGAAGTGATTGACTTCTCCAAGCCTTTCATGTCACTGGGCATTTCCATCATGATCAAGAAGCCTCAGAAATCCAAGCCTGGAGTTTTCTCTTTCTTGGATCCACTGGCTTATGAGATTTGGATGTGTATAGTTTTTGCTTACATTGGTGTCAGCGTGGTGCTGTTCCTCGTCAGCCGCTTCAGCCCCTACGAGTGGCACACTGAGGAGTATGAGGACGGGCAGATCCAGACCAATGAGTCTACTAATGAGTTTGGCATATTCAACAGCCTGTGGTTCTCCCTTGGAGCCTTTATGCGACAAGGCTGTGACATCTCTCCTAGGTAAGTCAGAAAAATCCACAACTTCCATATTGCGTTAATTTAAGAAAATTTATGCTGTACGTATAAGTAAATGATAAGTGATATTCCACCAGAACTACCTAAAAATGAGAAAAAAATGATTTTAGAGCTTCAAAGTATTCATCAACCAAGTGTATTTTTAGCTCTGCTAGCAATATAGGATTAGGGGTTGTAATATTGTTGGGTTTATAACTTAGAGGTCCAGCGTAAAGCACTGTAGCATAGATTCTCAAATCAAAAGTGGATGACGAGGATGGAGAGCATTAGTTAGTAACATGTTATGTTTGAGCATGTAACCAAACCATCCACTTTGTTATATTCTTCATACATTCTGTATGTCTTGGCTTTATTTGGTTTTATTTACTTTTGTTTAGATGAAAAGTTATAAAATTATTCTTTTTACAGAATTTAGTGTAAAATTAATATTTTAACTGTAGATTTACTACCTTGTGAGTAGACATTTGTGTTGTGTTGACCTAACTTTTTTATCCCACACCTCATCCCAAACATGTTTTATGGTAAATTAAGAGTAACCACTGCTTCTCTTTGTTAACCCTGTTGCTCACAGCCTAAAGGGCCTGGGTTCAAATCCACATTCTAGATTGAGGCTTTCTGTGTAGAGTTTGCATATTTACCCAAGTTTATGTGGGTTGTCTCAGGATACTTTGGCTT